>NW_008345064.1:0-581 GCF_000622305.1 Nannospalax galili
GACACGTAATTATTAATCTAGCAGATGCCTTCACCCTATACTTTCTTGCCTGACTATTGATTTAAGCAAGATTCTTTTCCTCAGCACCACAGATAGATTGTGAAATCATTATAAGTTTTGCTAATCACAGTGAAATGCTATAAACAGAATAACTTCCTTAAGACAATTCAAGTAAAGGTAAAACTGAAAATGCTCTGTGTCGAATAGTATTACAGAAATAAAAAAGAATGTTAGCTCCAACAAGATTCTTTTAAAACACAATCAAATAATTTATTTGAAAAAAACTATGTTTTGTGAAGGCAGTGAGTTTTATCACAAAATCCTACTATGCATTTGTAGCTATAACCCATAAATATATTAGCATAGAAAATATCTCATTCATAGATTGTGATCATTCACTGAGGGAGGAGCTCAGTGGCACAGGTCTGTAAGCATGTTATGTCAGATGGATACTGAATTTGAGGCCAGCTTGAATTACACACAGCATAAAACATCTAATTTGGGGAGAGGGCGTGATGAATCCCAGGCTAGTCTGGACTAGAGTATGAGACACTGTTCTAAAAAGAATTCCACAAAACAAA
>NW_008345065.1:0-440 GCF_000622305.1 Nannospalax galili
GGACAACAAAGTGCACTATGTGCCATTAAAATTTTTTCAATATGACTTCAAAATGTTCCATTGCGAGTTCACAATGTTTCAATGTAATATCACAATGCTCCCATGTGACAACTGTATCGGCACATGTGTCATAACAATGCTCCATGAGGCCATCAACTATGCGCAATTGTGTCATTACCATGACCCATTGTGTCATCACCATGGTCAATATGCAATCACGGTGCTCAATTTCCGCTCATAATCCCCCAATGTGACATCACAGTGCTCCATGGTGCCATCACAATGTGCAATACGAATTCAGTGTTCCATTGTGACATTACAATGCTCCAGTGTTCCAACAATACAACCCCATGTGCCAATATATTGCTACAATATGCCATCACAATGTTACAATGTGACTTCACAGTGCTCCAATGTGCCATCACAATGTTACAATATGA
>NW_008345065.1:1891-9906 GCF_000622305.1 Nannospalax galili
CATTGTGAAGTCATATTGGAGCATTGTGATGTCACAATGGAACATTTTGAACTCATATTGTAACATTGTGATGGCACAATAGAGCATTGTGATATCACATGGGATGATAGTGTTGGCACACTGAAGCTTGTGATGTCACATTGTATCATTTTGAAGTCACAATGGAACATTGTGAAGTCATATTGTAACATTGTGATGACACATTGAAACACTGTGATGTCACATTGGACCAATATAATGGAACATGGGGAGATAATGTTGGAATACTGGAGCACTGTGATGTTACAATGGAGCATTGTTGTGTCACAGTGGACCATTGAGAAATCATATTGTAACACTGTAATTGCATATTGGAGTATTATATTGGCACATGTGGCGATAGTGTTGGCACATTGGAGCATTGTGATATCACATTGGATCACTGTGATGTCACATTGGAATGCTGTGAAATCATATTCTTACATTGTGTTGGCACACTGGAGCAATGTAATGTCACATGGAGCGAGTGTGTTGGCACTTTGGATCATTGTGATGTCCCATTGGAGAATTGTGATATCACAATGGAATATTTTGAAGTCTAATTGTAATATTGTGTTGGCACATTGGAGCGATATAGGGGCCCATGGAGTGATAGTGCTGGCTCATTGGAGCATTGTGACATCACCATGCTCCAATGTGACATCATAAGGCTCCAATGTGCCAATGCTATAGCCCCATGTGCCATTGTATTGTTCCAATTTGCCATTATAATGCAACAGTATGACTTCTTAATGTTCCACTGTGACATCACAATGCACCAATGTGACATCAGAATGCTTGAATGTGCCAACACTTTCTCCCCATGTGCCATTATATTGCTCCAATATCCCATTGCAATGTTACAATATGACTCCACAATGTTCCACTGCAACAACTCAATGCTCCAGGGTGCCATTCCAACGTTACAATATGACTTCACAGTGTTCCATTGTGACTTCACAATGCTCCAATATGACAAAAGAATGATCCAATATACCAATACTTTTACCCCACGTCATTATGTTGCTCCAATGTGCCATGACAATGTTACAATATGATGTCATATGTCACAATGTTTCATTTTGACATCACAATGCTTCAATGTGCCAACGCTATTGCTCCATGGGCCATTATATCGCTCCAATGTCCCAACACAATATTACAGTAAGACTTCAAAATAATCCATTGTGATATCACAATTCTCCAATGGGACATCACAATGATCCAAAGTGCCAACACTCTCACTCTATGTGACATTATATTGCTCCAATGTGCCAACACAATGTAAGAATATGATTTCACAACGTTCCAATGTGACATCACAATGCTCCAATGTGCCAACACTATCTCCCCATGTGCCAATATATTCCTCCAATATGCAATTACAGTGTTACAATACGACTTCTCAGTGGTCCACTGTGACACAACAGTACTCCAATGTGACTCACAATGCTCCAATATTCCAACATTATCTCCCCATGTGCCATTATATTGCTCCAACGTGACATCACAATGTAAAAATATGACTTCAGAATCTTCCATTGTGACATTACAATGGTCCAATGTTACTTCACAATGCTACATTATGACTTCCCAATGTTCCATTGTGACATCACTGTACTCCAGTGTGACATCAAAATCACCCTATGTGACATCACAATGTTTCAATATGCCATCACAATGTTACAATATGACTTCACAATCTTCCATTGTGACTTCAAAACGATACAATGTAACATCACAATGCTTCAAAGTGCCAACACTATCACTCCATGTGATATCACAATGCTCTATTGGACCATCACAATGTTACAATATGACTTCAAAATATTCGATTCTGACATTACAATGCTCCAATATGACTTCACAATGCTCCAATTTGATATCACAATCCTTCAGTGTGTCAAAACTATCACTTCATATGCCTTCCCAATGCTCTACAGTGCCATCTGAATGTTAAATACTGTAGGAAACCAGGACGCCGGGCCCTAGGGTAAGGTGAGCCTAAAACTTATAGGTCCAGGCTGCATTCTCTGCAGAAAGGGTGGGGCAATGAAAAAAGTGGCTCTGATAATACCTACCTTGCAGAACACTGTTGGGCTGGCAGGAGGAAGCAGCCCAGTCATAAAACTGCAGGCTTCCTTCTCTGTGGGAAAGCATCTTGGTCAACAAACCTTAGCTATTCTCCTTGTCCTAAACAAATAACTCAGCTCTCCCTGGCTAAGAGATTAGGCCGTTGTCCTAAACAAATAACTCAGCTATCCCTGGCTAAGATTAGGCCAGGTTAAAGGTCTACTCCTGAGCTAAAAGCTAAAAGTTTACCATGCTTTTATCCCTAAGAAATAAAACATTGTTGCCAATAAATTACTGGATGGGCAATGAAAACCTTGAGTAAAAGTTTAAGAATCCTGGCGCCAACTAACAGACTAAATGTCCTGTTAATTTGTACCTTAACTCTTTGTAGGTGACTGTCATATCCCACATGACTGCTAGTTCCTTGGGATGTATAAAAACCATATGAATTCTAAAATAAATCGTCCTGTTGGGAAGACACAGGTCCCAGAGTTTGACTCCGTTGCCGATCAGACCCTCTGCCCCGAAGCCAGCAGGTCCCCCGCTAAGCAAAGCAAACCTGAGTCCCCACAACTGGCGCCAGAACAGGGACCTTCTCGGACCTCTGCTACGCTGCAGACAGAGCAATTCTCCCCCCTTTTGCTGATTGGATCCCCTTGTCACACTGGTTCGTAGGTAAGGGGCAATTGTAAATATGGGTATTTATCTCTCTCCAGACCGGTCTCACTTCCAATCTATTCTTAAATGCATGCTGAAGTCTAGAGGAATTAAATGTACAGAAACGCAGATTAAGGTCTTTTTAGATTTTACTATAGAATGTAATCCTTGGTTTCCTGCTGCGGGAACTATTGACTTGGAATCTTGAAAAAGAGTAGGAGACAATGTACAGAATTATCAAAAGCAGGCAAAGACTGTTCCTGTCTTCTATTTCCCTCTCTGGTCTGCTCTTTGCCAGTGTCTCCAAAAAAAAGAGGAACCCCTTCCCTCTGTGGCCCAGCCACCTCCACTTCTGCTCCCACCCCCTGCCAGTCCTCCCTCCACAACAGCCCAACAGCAGGAACCTTCTCAGGCTGCTACTCAGCTGCTGGCACCTCCTCTGGGTGCTGTGAAGGTGCCTGGGCTCCCTCCTGCTGTGGCACAGCCTCTGGGAAGGCAACCCCTCACCTCTAATTCTATTAGAGAAGGGGAGGTGGCCCAGACTTTAGGATCTCTCCCCATGTCCCCTTATCCCTCAGCATTCCCCATGGCATATGTTTCTTATATGTGCCTTCTGCTTCTGACCCTGAATCTCTCCTCCCTATGTTTCAAAATCTGCTCACAGGAGACACTTTCTCTAGAGAACCTCCGGCTCCCTTGCCATATCCATGCCCTCATTTCTTTCCAGTTCACATCCCAGCTGGCTGTGTGGGAGCTGACAACCCTGAACTTAGAATGCATAGTCCCTTTGGCTTTGAAATGCTGAAAGCAATGCGCAAGGCAGTGATGGAAAATGGTACGCATGGTCCTTTTACCATGGCCATCTTTGATCCCCTTAGCCATAAATTAGTCACTGTTTGGGACTTCAAACATCTCGCCCAGGCTGCCTTGTCCCAGGGACAATGGCTACTTTTTAAGTCTAAATACTATGATGAATGCACTGCAGAAGCAGCAAGAAATGCTCAAGCTAATGTTGATGTGACAGCTGACATGCTTAAGGGTGAAGGTCAATATGCTGATGTTGAGGAACAAAAGTTTTACCAGCTCAATATTTTGGTCAGGTAAGACTCTGTGCCTTGAGATCCTGGAGATCTACACTGGATAGTGAGACAGTGAGAGCTAACTTAGCTGATCTCCAACAAAAGCCACAGGAGCAATGGGCTGAATTCTTAGCTAGAGTCTGGCGAGCAGTAGAGGCTAAGGTTCCTCACATAGAAACTGCCGAGATTTTAATAAAACAATTTGCATATGATGGCTCAACTCAAGAATATAAAGCAGTGATTGCTCCAGTAAAAAATCAAGATTTGTCTTCCTGGGTAACAGCAACCCAGGACATAGGCACAGTTTCAGCACAGGTTAGCATGATGGCAACTACATTTGCAGAAGCTTTTGCAGCCCAAATGAAAGATCTTGTTTTAAATGTGGAAAAATGGGTCACTTTGCGATACAATACCCTCTCATAAATTTCAAGCCTACACATGATTTCCCATCTTCAGGCTCGAGACCTAAACCAAAAAAAATGCCCTAAATGTCAAAAAGGTTTCCATTGGGCTAGAGATTGCCATTCTTACTTCAATAAAAATAACAAAACTTTAAACGATACATGGGGCAGCCCTCAGCCCTGCAACCAAGAGGGTCAACAGCCTCAGTGGGAGTAAACCCCCCTGGGCATTATGGACTCGCCCTGTAACATCTGACCTTAAGCCTACAATGACCCTTATAGTACAGGGAATTGCTATAAGAGGTCTGCTAGATACAGGGGCTGATCAATCAATTATTAGACATGAGGACTGGCCATCACATTGGCCCACAAAAAGCCCCCCACTCCTGGGGGTAGGAGGAACAATTTCCTCACTCCAGTCTTACCATGCCCTACCATGGTCTATTTCTAGTAATAAATTACCTCATTTACAGGGTCTTACACAGGAACAATTAGATAAAGGGCTCTTCGAGCCCTCTAACAGTCCCTGGAACATGCCTATATTTGTGATACAAAAGAAAACATGGAAAATGGAGATTTTTACAAGACTCAAGAAAAGTTAATGACATTATAAAAAAGATGGGATTACTACAGCCTGGCCTTCCCTCTCCTGCAGGTGTGTCTGCAGACATGCTATTATAGTAATTGATATAAAAGACTGTTTATTTTTTATTCCTTTACCTAAGGATAGAGGATGTTTTGATTTCACTATCCCTGTCAACAATCACTCTGTTCCAAAGCAGAGGTATCAATGGAAAGTCCTACCACTGGAAATGAAAAACAGTCCTACTATATGACGATTTTATGTGTGTAACATAATTAGTCCAATATCCCTATCCGTGGACGTGCTTCCGCCTGGCGATTGGAAGCAGATGGCATGTGCTTGCCTTTCAGGGGGAGATTATCTGTTATGAATGTGGAACAGTGCCAGGCGACAGCGAATATCAATAGAGTGCAGAGATATCAATGGAAAGTCCTACCTCAGGGAATGAAAAGTAGTCCTACTATATGCCAATTTTATCTACATAAAGTGATTAGTCCAATACTTAAGGAATTCCCTGCTGTTCTCGCTCATTGTATTAATGATATTCTCCTTAGTCACCCTTCTATTCAACTTTGAGAAGTTGTGCTTACTAAATTAATGAATATTTTAACAAAATATGGACTTTATATTTTCTCAGAAAAAATTCAAAAACATGGGCCTTATACTTATTTGGGATATGTCATCTTAGATAATCAATTATACCCTACCACTCGAAAAATAGAGTTGCCAGATCCTTGTACTTTAAATCACTTAAAACAATTTATGGGACACTTAAACTGGTGTAGGCCTTCTCTTTTTCTTACTACCATACAATTAAGTTCTCTTTTTCATCTATTAGATGGGGACTTAGATCCTAACTCTCTTCGACACTTAAGTTCAGATGCTGAAAAAGGCTTAACACTGGTAAATAAAGCCCTTCATCAAATAAGAGTAAATAGAGTTAATCCTCAAAAACAATTCAGATTCTTATAATTCCAAATATAGAACAACCGTTAGCTATTATATTTCAAGAGCCTAATTGTCCCTTAGAATTTATTCACCTCCCCCATCATCTTAATAAAAAAATAACACCTTATTATTCTATGATAATTCTTTTAATTCAGAAAGCCCGTTTACGGACTCTTCATGTTTTTGGGAAAGACCCTGATAAAATAATTCTACCCCTTACTTGGAAAGAAATTGATTATGTAGCTTCAATTTCCCCTTCATGGCAACTTGCCTTTGCAAACTATGCTGGAGATATTGGCAATACCCCTTATTTGGAAAGAAATTGATTATGTAGCTTCAATTTCCCCTTCATGGCAACTTGCCTTTGCAAATTATGCTGGAGATATTGACATTCATTATCCAACCTGGAAACTTTTTAAATTATTTCAAATTAGTAAGTTTATCTTTCTCAATATTACTTCACACTCTCCCAGGGGCAGACATCCTGTTTACAGATGGGACGAACAAAGGAAAGGCCGCAGCTATTTTACACCAACTTCAAACAAAACAAAACATTTCTCATACTTGGGAAATGCCTGTTACTGCTTCTGCCTAGTATTCAGAACTTTATGCTATCCTCCAGAGCTTCATGCTTTTTCCTAAACTTTTAAATATCTACACAGATTCGGAATACGCTGCCCAGGCACTACTAAAACTAGAAAACAGTATTTTTACAACATAAACCAGGAGAACCTATTGGGATGTTATTCTTATCTCTGAGGACTAAAATTCGCCAAAGAGAACACTCATTTTTTGTAACTCATATACGCTCCCACACTGGATTACCTGGTCCGTTAGCCTCCTTAAATCAACAAACAGTTAACCTGACCAAACAAGTTAATGTTATGACTCCTTTATGCAGTCACCAAGTCCTTCATTAGCTAAAATTACAGTTAAACAATGTCCTCAGTGTGCTCCACTTCTTTCCTTAGGTCCTATGACTGGAGTCAATCCTCGTGGCCTACGGCCTAATATAATCTGGCAAACTGATATAACTCATATGACTGAATTTGGAAAACTTAAATATATCCACTGTACAATAGATACTTATTCCTTGGCTTTAAATGCCTCACCTCATACAGGAAAAAAATCAAAAGATGTACTTAAACATCTTATTCAAACATTTTCAATTTTAGGAATACCTCATCAAATAAAAACAGATAATGGGCCCTCCTATACTAGTAAAATTTTTCAACAATACTGCCAAACTTGGGGTATTTCTCATGCCACTGGCATTCCTTACAACTCCACATGACAAGCAGTAATAGAGAGACAACACAAAAGTCTCATAGATCAAATAACTAAAATAAAAACTGGGGAATAACCTATACCTGGGATAACAATACAGAATCCTCATTTCTTATTACACAGGTCTCTACTAACTTTAAATTTTTTCACACTAAATGATCAAGGAATTTCTCCAATGGCCAAGCACTGGCAGGGACTGACTGTCCCACAGCTCTTGACGCAAGTACTTTGGAGGGACACTGAGTCAGGACTGTGGAGCAAAACTCCAGCACCTCTACTAACAATGGGACGAAGGTATGCTTGTGTCTTTCCAGAAAATGAATCCTCCCCCTGATGGGTGCCACTCAGATATGCCAGACCACTCAACCGAAGCCTCCACAGCAAAGATGGCTGCACTGACTCTGGGGAAGCGGAAAAGGAGACCCCACCAGAAGAAGATGCAGCCTCCTGTGACCTGGGGAATGATTAAGAACCTGATGAACGATGCCCAGGAGCTGGGACAATGCCAGGGCCAAGATATCTCTAAACCTGAAGTTCTTATTGTCTGTGTTCTAACTATACTGACTGTAAATAACGTAAAAGCTGAAATGTGTGTCATCAATACTAATGTTAATGGTGTATCTATTTTAGGATCAAGATTAGTACTCGAGTGTATTACACAAAACTGTGCATGGCCACCTGGACCCATCATATGGGAAAAGGATGGACAGAGGATATATAGCCAAATGGATGGAGGACTTTTAGGTTGGAAAAATTCTGCAGTCCAGAGCCTAGAAAAACAGCATGATTTCAGTATTTT
Source organism: Nannospalax galili (assembly GCF_000622305.1). Classification (NCBI taxonomy): domain Eukaryota; kingdom Metazoa; phylum Chordata; class Mammalia; order Rodentia; family Spalacidae; genus Nannospalax; species Nannospalax galili. The sequence goes on from NW_008345065.1 coordinate 9,737, forward strand.
TAAAGAGGCACTGACCTTAGAAGATACTGGAAGTTATAGCTGTGTAAAAAACCAAAAGAGACCTTTTAAAGATATTGAATTAGTTAGATCAACCACATCTTTGCAACGAACCAGCCTGTCTGTATCTAATGATTTAAATGAAAATTTATGGGTTCGTCCTGTGCAAAAGG
>NW_008345065.1:10467-11200 GCF_000622305.1 Nannospalax galili
TGTGTTACGAAATAGAGCTACTATAGATTATTTACTGTTTAAAAGTCACATGTAATGTGACCAATTTCCAGGAATGTGTTGTCTTAATTTGTCTGATTTTTCACATGCTATAGACCAACAGATTAATGATTTACAAAAGGAAATTGATAAGATGTCTGAATTTTATATACCTTGGCCAAAATGGCTCCAATGGCTTACTCCATTCTTGGTCCCAATATTGATTGGCATATTCCTTCTTATGGGAGCTCTAATAGCTTTGTGCTGTACTGTAATTTCGATTAATAATACTGTGGCCTCTATGAACACTTCCTTCCTACTTTTAAAAAACAAAGAGGGAGGAGATGTAGGAAACCAGGATGCCAGGCCCTAAGGTGAGGTGGACCTAAAACTTATAGGTCCAGGCTGCATTCTCTGCTAAAAGGGAGGGGCACTGAAAAAAGTGGCTCTGATAATAACTGCCTTGCCAAACACTGTTGGGCTGGCAGGAGGAAGGGGCCCTGTCATAAAAGTGCAGGCTCCCTGCTCTGTGGGAAAGCATCTTGGTCAACAACCCTTAGCTCATCTCCTTGTCCTAAACAAATAACTCAGCTATCCCTGGCTAAGAGATTAGGCCAGGTTAAAGGTTTACTCCTGTGTTAAAAGCTGAAAGTTTACCATGCTCCATTTTGACATCACACTCCTTAGTGTGCATAACGATGCACCAATGTGTTATCACAAGTCTAAATGTTCCTTC
>NW_008345066.1:0-277 GCF_000622305.1 Nannospalax galili
TTCTGGGAGCAATACAATGAGCTGAAGAAAGGAATGACTATACCCAAGGGGCTACAGAAAGAATTCCAACGAGGGTATAACAGTGTAAAAGTATAGCTACAGCAAGAATGTAAACAAACAACAAAAAAAAAATGGCAGGACTCAATACTTATCTTTCATTAATACTTTAAACATTAATGGACTGAACTCCACAGTCAAAAGACATAGACTATACGAATGGTTTAATAAACAAAACCCATCTTTTTGCTGTCTGCAAGAAACTCATCTCACTTTCAAG
>NW_008345067.1:0-338 GCF_000622305.1 Nannospalax galili
TTCCCTTATAATGTTCTGTATCTTTCTGGTGTTTGTTGTGATGTTTCCCTTCATTTCTGATTTCGTTGATTTGGAGGTGCTCTTTCTTTCTTTTGGCTGACTGGGCTAGCGATCTGTCAATCTTGTTTATCTTTTCAAAGAACTAGATCTTGGATTTGTTGATTCTTTGTATTGTTTTCTTTGTTTCTCTTTCATTAATTTCTGCCCTGATTTTTGTTATTTCTTCTTGTCTTCTGGGTTTGGGTTTCATTTGGTGTTGCTTTTCAAGTGTCTTGAGTTGCAATGTTAAGTCATTTATTTGTGTTCTTTCCGATTTTTTATGTCGACACTTAGAGCTA
>NW_008345067.1:453-1298 GCF_000622305.1 Nannospalax galili
TCAGCAGTGTGTTGTTTAATCTCCATGTGTTTGTGTGGTGATTTTGGGTTCTTCGTGTGTTGATTGTAAGTTTTATTGCACTGTGGTCTGATAGAACACATGGAATTATTTCAGTCTTTTTGTATTTGTTGAGGTTTGTTTTGTGCCCCAGTATATGGTCGATTTTGGAGTAGGTTCCATGGGGTACTGAGTAGAAAGTATGTCCTTTGGTGCTTGGATGGAATTTGGTAGATATTTGTTAAGTCCATTTGATATATGACTGTTAACTCTCTGCTCTGTTGACCTATCTAATGGAGACAGTGGGTATTGAAGTCCCATACTATTAATGAGTTGGAATTAATCTGGGTCTTAAAGTCCTGTAGTATTGTTTTTATGAAGTTGGGTGCACCACAGTTTGGTGAATATATGTTCATGATTGTAATATTTTCTTGATTTATTTCTTAATCGATCAGAATGAAGTGGCTCTTTACCTCTTCTGATTAGTTTTAGTTTAAAGTCTATTTTTTCAGGTATATTATAATTGCTACACCTGCTTTTTTCTTAGTACCATTTGCTTTGTATATGTTTTCCCATCCTTTCACTTTGAGATAGTGTCCATCCTTGAAAGTGAAATGAGTTTCTTGCAGACAACAAAAAGATGAGTTTTGTTTCTTAATCCATTCACATAGTCTTTGTGTTTTTGACTGGGGAGTTCAGTCTGTTCATATTTAAAGTTATTAATGAAAGATGAGTATTGAATCCTGTCATTTTTATTCCTGTTTACATTCTTGATATAGCTGTACTTTTCCAAAGTTATACCTTCATTGAATTTCTTTCCGCAACCCTTCAGTACAGTCAGTCCTTTC
>NW_008345067.1:2416-38131 GCF_000622305.1 Nannospalax galili
TTTTGTCTTCAGGAGTTCCCACAGAGGCCCAAGTCAGATGAGGATCAGATGCTCTCAGGCTTTCTCCTAAGGTCTGGATCCCTCCAGGAAAGATTTTGTCCTCAGGAAGTTGGGGGTTGGACTGGCCTGGGAGCTGGGCCCAGGAAAGATGCTGGTCTAGGGTAGCTGGTGGCCATGCCACCCAGATATGAAAAGGGAGATGGGGGTGGGAACAGGCCCCAAGGGCTCCTGGGGACTGCACTGAGGAGCTGGGTTGGCCTGGATGCAAAGGATCAGGAAGTGGAAAGGTCAGCCCTGGGCCTCCAGGAGAGAGGCTGGCAGGTTGTGCAGCCCAGGGAAGCAGAGGGAGGTGAGGCCTGGACCAGTCCCAGAAGCAGTGCTCCTGGGGACCTGAGAAGGAACTGGGTTGGTCCAGATGGAAAGGATCAGGAAGCAGTGGTGGATCCCCCTGTGTCTGGGGAGCCAAGACGGGGGGAGATGGGAGGATGAATGAGGCTGGGGGAGTCAAGGCGCCAAGGGTGCGATCGACTTACCCTGGAGAGAGGCCTGCAGTTCGTGCAGCCCCAGGGAAGCAGAGGGAGGTGAACTGAAGCTTTTTAAAAATATAGTTTAACTGGCTTGATCTCATGCAGGCAACCTCAGTTAGCATGAGTTCACAAGTGCAGAAGATCTGTCATGTCCAAAAGACACAGTTTTACCCGAGTCCTCTCTAAACTTTGCCTCTTGGAATCTTTCTGCCCCTTCTGTGATGTTTTCTGAGCCTTGGTGGAGGATATGTGATATAACTGTCCTATTTATGGCCAAGTGCTCCACAGACACTTGTTTTCTGTACTTTGAACAGTTGTGAGTCTCTCTATTAACCACTGTTCACTCATTTAGAAAAGAAGCTTCTCTGAGGACTGAGAGTTGTGCCAATCTGTGGATGTAAAAAAAGCACTGAGAAGGTAGTTTGATACTATGTCCATTACCAAAATAATATGAGATACCACCCCTAACTGAGGTGTTTTTGGCAGTTGATGGCTGCTGGGAGAGGGAGAGTCAGCTTCCGTCATTGGTTGCCCATGCTCCAGGGCATGACTGTGTGTGTGCAATGGATGATTCATGCACATGTGGAGAGCACCAACAGGACTCAGAATGTTATAAAAAGAAAGGCGGGAGGAAGAGAGGGAGGGAGGGAAGGAAGGAAGGAAGGAAGGAAGGCAGGAAGGAAGGCAGGAAGGCAGGAAGAGGGAGGAAGGAGGGAAGGAAGGAGGGAAGGAGGGAAGGAAGGATGGAGGAAGGAGGGAGGAAGGAAGGAGGAAGGAGGGAAGGAAGGAAGGGGACCTGAATTTGGGAGGGGACATGGTGGAGGAGGGGACATGATGGGGTTGTCTGAGAGGAATTGGGATTGATGAATGGGGGCTGAATATGATCAAAATACATTGTATATATGCATGAGATTCTCAAAGAATAAATAAAAATATATTTAACAATATATAGGTTAAACCTTCATAAAAGTAGTGTTTCCTTTTTGTTTAGAAAACTTCTTTATTACTTATTCTATAATATGATACCTATTCACTTTAATTTTTTCTATCTTAAAAAAAAGTTTTTCTTTGGTGTCTTCAAGCTGCCAAGTCTATTTACTGTCAGAGCAGTTGTGAGTCTTATTCCTGGCTGAGCTTGTTTGTGTGCCTGTGTCCTCTTTGTGTGGTTAGCTGCAGTGCTGGTTGAGGCATTCCTAGGTATTGAGGTCCTGGAAAATTCTCTTTTTAAAAAATTCTTTTGATTTTTAAAATTTTATCTATGTATATGTCTGTCTTATGTCTGGAGGAGTAACAGGTGGGTGTGAGCTGCCTAACATGGGTGCTGGGAATTAAACTCGAGTCCTCTCCAGCCTGATACTGGATAATTCTTGTCAGGACTGTAAATGGGGAGTTTCCCATTGTTTTTTGGTATATTTTCCCTTTGTTATGCATCTGGTCACTTTAACAAACCTTTCATCTTAATTGTTCATTTGATTATTTTTGGAATGGAAATTGATTAGATACAAGTAGATACAAAGGCCTTTACAAAATAATTTTATGTGATATTTAATAAACTGACATTGGGTCTGTTGTGCAATGATTTAAATATTTCATATATTTTATTTATTATTTTTATTTTGTATGAGTGTATTGCTGACTTGCATGTAAGTATATCCATGACACCCAGTGTCCACAGAGGTCAGAATAGGGCATTAGATCCCCTGGAACTGGAGTTACAGATGGTTATTAGCTGCTGTGTGGGTGCTGGGAACCAAATCCAGGTCCTCTACAAGAGCAGCTAGTGCTCTTAACCACTGAGCCATCTCTCTGGCCCCTATCATTAAAATTTTTAGCTTTTGCTATTTTCTTAAATTTTACTGAGGACATAAATCAGATGGCTTTTAGGAGTCACATGAGTGTTAGGTTTAAAACCATTCTCCTTCTGCACCCTCAGTGGGATATGCCTTGTGTTTTAGCTCTCGTGTTTCAGTTGTTTTTCAGTGTCTCAATTTGTGTGTGCATATGTTGTGTGTGTGTGTGTGTGCGTGCGTGCGTGCATGCGCGTGCACAATTACCAGCCCAGGGGATAACACCAATAAGAAAAGGATTTTTCCTTCAAGAAGCTTGGGAACAAATTTGAGGTATAGTCACTAAGAAATTAAAGATTTTGCTTGTTTGAGGTCAGCACCTGAGGTGCCACAGGAACTTGGCAATAGTTATAAGGCCATAGACCTGCCTCAGCAGGAGAGTCCACTTGGTTCTGGCCTGCCTGCCTGCATATCATGGTCCTTGTAGGAGCTGGCCTCCTGAGGAAACATGCACTGCACTGAAACAACTTGCCCTGTAGAGCTAGGGAACAACAGGGCAAATGACAAATGATATGCTGTAGATCAGGAAGACTCAGGGTGATAGAGCCCCTCCCATTAGGTTTGCCACAGTGACATCTGGCATTTCCTACACACCGCTCCATTCTGAGCTCAATTCAGTAATTTTACTCCTCTGGGAGACTTGTAGAAGTGATTCTGAGCCCCAGCACCTGGTGGCAGAAATACAGCCATCACCACGGTAAAATTGGAGATCTCTGTGCATGTGCTTTTGGCCAGGGTGGAGGCTTGTGAATTCTGGGCTTGTTCTCACCATTGAGCCCGAGACAGTGAACTTGTGCTCTTCAGAGCAGTCTTCCAAAGGGTGTGGACTTCCAACTGGGATCCTGAGAAAGACCCAAGATCATTTTCAATGTACTGGACAAATGGCCAAGAGGTGGAGTCTACTCTCCAGAGAGCTGCAGCTGTCACTGCACACTTCTTAGGTTTCAGAGGGGGAATACTTGGGTCACAACTCACTTCTCTAGCCTAAGGAACTTGTGATACATCAAGCAGTGGCAAGAGTTCAGTGGACAAGAGCTGGTGACTGTTGTCTCATCTCCTGCTCAAGGCTGAAACGGCCTTCCTCCTCTGACCGTTACTGCATCTGAACTCTGGAGGATTCAGTGATAGAAACGAGGGTTAACTCTGAATGCCTGCACTGCACAGAGAGAAACAGGGAACTGAAGCCTTGCAGCTTGCTGATGGTCTGCCACACTTGCACTGAGCCTGGACAGGAGCCCCAGCCTTCCACCCCAATGACATTCATGCACTGTGCTCCTGGTTCAGCTGACAGAGATTACTGTGCCAACTGTACGCAGCATAGCACCAAGGCCTGGCTCATCAAGGTGGACTCAGGCCTGCAGGCTCTCTGAAGTCTGGGCCAGAACTCACCCTTCTTCCCCTGTCACCTCCTTTCTGAGGCTCGCTTAGGGCTCCTTGAGCACTGAGTCAATTTTACTCATTTGTCCTAAATACTGTTGTTTTTAAGTTCCAAATATGAGGGAACAGAAGTGTCCAGAAATGATAGGCTTTGGTGATAAATACATACCTAGAATTCAGGGAAGGAATGTTTTATTCCAAACCCTCTGTGTCTCCTCAGTGTGTTTGGCTATTTCCAAAGTTTCTATCCACAACAGCCCTGGCAGCAGGACTTAGTTGAATGGCAGTGGCTTTGGTCTTCTGGTGACCAGAAACAAAGTGAAATCCAAGAATGAGGCCCTGGCTGTAAATGGCAGCTGATTCTAGGAGGAACATGTCCTGAGACAATCCCAGCAAATGATAGCAGAGCAGTCCCTTGATCTTGCTGTCTTATGTTCCCAAGCAGTGTGTGTTCTGGGAGATGGAGATGCAGCTGCCACGCTGTGTCCTGGGGAATGAGGAGAGATGCAGGGTTTGTTCAAGTGTTGCCATGGTAATTCCTCATTATGTTCAAGCAGCAGAGGTGTGTGTGTGTGTGTGTGTGTGTGTAGGCTGACAGTCTATGATGGTGTAATTGCCTGATAACACCCTATTTGAGCATGTGCACCTGCACACATGCTGTACTGTGTATGCTCTTACACACGTGTGCTGCACACATGTTTCTGCTCAAGCTTGTGTAGTTGAAGTATGTGCCATTTCCCAGGACAGGAAGTGTGTTTCTCTGCCACAAGGCCAACTGGGCAGAGCTCTGAGCATCAAAGAGCAGGTATAAGGTTTCCTCTGCAGGAAGAAAAGGAAGAAAAAGAGGGGAGGGGAGGGAAGGAAAAGAAAACGTGACACCCTGACTCACGACGGTGAGCTTGAAGCCTCAGTCTCCAGAGGAGCTGGTCGGGGCTGCCCACAGCTCAGCTGCCTGTCCCACCTCAGCACCGTCCTACTGGTGGGATTTCTCACTCTAAGGTCTTTGAAGGGTGATTTTCCACTTTTGTATGTTCCAGTATTGGCTATGGGGCACAGCTTTGAATTTGGGATTTTTACAGATTATGCTGATTGTTGTGATAGTCTGAAAAAAATCACCCGCATGGACTGGTTTTTATGTGCAGGAACATGCGTGTGCCTTGTGTGAAGGTGGCTGTATGCAGGGAAGTAACTGTGGCTACTGCAGATCTTCTCTTCCTCGGTAGACGCCAGGGGATCGTGAGTCTCTGGGAAGCTCCTGGCAGAGCCTATATTTAGAGATTGCTGGGCATGGAGAGACGATAGAACAGCCTTGGAGGATGAGGTCCACAGAACACCGGGTGTGGCTGGTGCCCTCTGGCATGACAGCAGACCTCTAGCGACTCAGCAGGAGAGGGAATAAGCATGAAGGCTTCATCCATAGGGCCGGTGTGCAGTTTGATGTTTAATTGAACATCTCTCCGCTTTAATAACAAAGTCTTTATTAAACTTACATGTGAATCTCTGTCTCTTCTATCCTTAGATCTTAGGAGATACTTAAAAATTGATTTATTATTGGAAATAGAAAAATATTCTTGTTTAGATTTAACTATGTGTCACAGTTCCAGCTGCAACCCAGAGTCACCTGGGAAGATGGAACCTCAACCGGGGAATTTTCTAGATCAGTTTCGCTTGTGGCATGTCTGTGAGATAGTTTCTTAATTCCTAATAGATATAGGAGGGCCCACCCCCCTGTGGGTAGTGCCATTCCTGGGCATGTGAACCCATACCGTATAAGAAAGGTAGCTGAGCAAATCGGAGGGAGCAAGCCAGTAAGCAGCGTTCCTTTCTGGCTTGTGCTTTAAGCTTCTGTCTTGATTTCCTGACTTGACTTCCTGTGATGATGGTCTCTAACCTGAAAGTGAAAATAAGCCCTTCCCTCCCTATCCTAGTTTGTTTTCTGATAAAACACTGACCAAGACCAACTTGGGAAGGGTTTATTCCATCTTGTACTTCCAGGTCACGTTCACCATTGAGGGACGTCAGGCAGGGACCCAGAGCCGCAGCTGAGACAGACCATGGACTACACTTCTTGCTGACCTGCTCCACTAGTCTGTGCTCAGCCTGCTTCTTTTATAACTCAGGAACACCTGCCCAGAGGTGGCACCACCCACAATAGGCTGGGCTCTCCCACACAACTCAACAATTGAGAAAATGCCTCGCAGACGCACACAGACCATCCTGTAGAGGAAATTGCCCAGTTGAGGTTCCCTCTTCTCAGGTTAGTTAAAACCAAAGCCAACCATGACATTGCCTAAGTTGTTTTTGGTCATGATGTTTATCACAGCAGCAGAAAGCAGACCAGAACAAGGTGGGGAAACCCTCACACTCGCAGGAGGATGACCGACTGCAATAAGAAGACAGGATTTCACTGGTCATAATCAATTTGCCTTAGATCCTGTTGACAGAATGATCTTGTAGCTTTCAAATTTCCTAGGAGAAGGAAGCAATACTTGGTGCAGACAGGAAGTTTTGTCTGGAGATGTGCATGCCAGTATCTGTGTGTATGTGTGAGTGCACCTTATCGTCTGCCTTGCCATAGTTGTCCCTGCCTCTGTCTAGCCCTGCCCACCCCCGTCACTCTCTTCAGGCCCTCTGCTCACCGACATCCAGGAAGCACTTGTAGAAACTCAATCGGCATTGCCTGTTTGCTGATATGAGCCCATCCCCACTGGTGACTGAGGGTTCCTCACATCATTCTTCCTCTGTACCTGTTCCTGCCCTGTACCTTGGCACAGCTTTGGGCACCAGTCTCCTGAGAAATACCTGCCTGGTGCAGTGAACTTGAGGGTTTCTCCATGTAGGTGTTGCTATGCCTTATTGGGAGATAATATGTGACCATGATGGGTCACAATGAGAGAGAGAGAGAGAGAGAGAGAGAGAGAGAGAGAGAGAGAGAAGAGAGAGAGAGAGAGAGAGAGAGAGAGAGAGAGAGAGAGAGAGAGAGAGACCTTTCCTCGTAGGGAGATGGCTCAGGGATGGAATGGAAAATGTCCAGTCATTGTGTGAGCTTTTCTGGCCAGGGAGCATACAGAATGGGTGGTTGGCTTTTGTCATTCATTTCATTGGTTCTGAAATCAGATCTGACACAGGTTTGGATAGCATGTGCTATAGTGTCAGAGGCTTTTCCACCTACAGTCTCTCAGAGCACCTTTCTAATCACCTGTCAGGACAGAAATCAAGCTCAAGGCAGACTGGGCCAGTCAGTGGGTAGGCAAGCTCTGTCAATTGCTGCCAATCTGGTACTCAGAAAAGGATTCTATAGATCTGGGCCACTGGGAATCCTGCCTCTGCAGCAACTGATGCCCAGGGTGTGTTATCCAGTAGACATACTAGGGTCTTTCCTGGTTGTGACTTTTTAAACTGTTTCACAGATTGTTGGGTTAAGGAACACCTGCGACCTGGTGGTCAGACTTGGGGGAGTGTATACAGTGACATCATTTCAAATGTTTCCTGTTTGATAAATTGAAGGTCAGTTCTTGTGAAGGTGAATGTGAACCACCCAGGCTTCTTTCTAGTGACACCTTGGGTATTTGTACCCAGAGATGAATGGGTAGGCTTTCAAATCTCCAGGTTCGTTTGTCCAGCTGCCTCTCCATTCCTCTGGTGTGAGCTCAGAGACTTCCTTTAGGCAGACATTTTCACCAGAGGTGTCACTATTGTGGCAGGAAATTTTGATTTAGTTTCTTATGCGCCTGTCATTTCCTGAGCATGTGTTCCTAGAAAGGGAGTTGCTGAGTCTTGGGTCAGTTTGGGCAGGCACACAAACCTCCTCTAGATAGCACCAGTGATGGGTAGGGGGTGGGAGCAGTGCATGCTGGTTTAGCCTGCACCAGGTGTAAGTGTGTGTAACAGATTAGGTTGATAGGTGACTGGATCACGAGGGTTCTGACCTCACCATTGCTGAGCTGACACTAAATGGAAGTGGGCCAGTTTGGAGGAAGTGGATGATGAAGTGCAGCCTTTGAAGGGTTTGCCTTGTTCTGGTCCACACAGTCTGCTTCCCAGCTGCCAGGAGGTGAGCAGCTTTGTTCCACCACATTCCACGGGATCTCTGACACAAGCCCACCATGATGGCACCAAGTGACCACAGACTGAAACACCTGAAACTGTAAGCCAAACTTAATCCCTTCTCCCTAGGTTAGTTTTCCTCACTGCTGAACAAAAACCTGACAAAAGCCACTTAAGGGAAGAAAGTCTATTTTGGCTTACAGGTGAGGGTATGAAGATCATTATGGGGACAACATGGCAGGAGCATGAGGCAGCTGGTCACATTGTGTCTGCAATCAGGAAGCAGAGAAAAATGAGTGTTGGTGCTTAGCTCAGTTTCTCCATTTGTTTTCAGTTGAGGATCACAGCCCATTGAATGGTAGCACTTACATTCATGGTGGTCTTTCTTCCTAGTAAAGTCACTCTGGAAATGCCTTTATAGACATGCCCAAAGGCATATCTCTTTGGCAATTCTAAATTCAGTCAAGTTGACAATGAAAGCTCTCACAAATCTACTTCTTGTCAACTTGCTACCCTAGAAGGTCTCTTTTGTTTATTTTTTAAAATTTATTATTTTTATTTTATGTATATGAGTGTATTGCCTGCATGTAGGTATGCGTACCTGTGTCATGCAGTGCCTGTGGAGGTCAGAGGAGGGCATTGGATCCCCTGGAACTGGAATTATGGATGGCTGTTAGCCACTATGTGGGTGTTGGGAATCAAACCTGAGTCCTCTGCAAGAGCAGTCAGTGCTCTTAACCATAGAGCCATTGCTCCAGCCCCAAAACATCACTTTAAAATCATTAGGCTCTACTCCTGGTCCTTAAAGGCTCATGGACATCTCATAGTGAAAAATGCATTTAGCCCAAATCTAAGAGGTCCCCCAGATCTCCACAATTTTAAAACTGTTGGAAAGGCCAAAGCACAAAGTCTCTCCTGAGATTGAAATCAATCTTTTATCTTTGACTCCCTGTGAAACAAAAAATGAGTTACATACTTGCAATATAAAATGGCACTGAGTAAATATCCCATTTTGAATGGAAGGGAAGGGGGACTAGCAAGGGAAGAGTGGACCAAAGCAAGACTGGAACTCAGTAGAGAGACACCAAACTCTGTAGCTCCATGTCTGGCACGTGGAGCTCTTGGTAACATCATCTGGGATCCAAAGACCTTGGCTAACCCTATGTCTGCAACACACATAGCTTCTCTCTTAGGCTGGTTCCAGTCAGTGCCTGCAGGTTTGCTTAGTGGATGGATCATGGTCCTCACATTTCCAACATTCTGGTGTCTCCATTGTAATTTAGACTTAACCATCACAGCTTTACACAATGACTTCTCCTTGTAGAGAATCCAGTTCTGCCACACATCACCTGTCCTCAGTGACTTTCTTGAACACTTGTTCAAGCCTCTGTGATCCTATAACTCTTGTGTTTTGCATGCTTGCAAAGCCAGCACCATGGTGATGTAAGTCCCAAGTTCTGCCAACTTGAGATGTAGTCTGGCCCCTTCTATTGCAACTATAGTGGCTTCTGTGCACCTTGGTAGCTGATCCTGGGAAATACTTACCTAGCTAGTTGTTTTGAAGCACAGAACCCCTTCAACAGAATTTTCAGTCAGACTTTCTCAAGTGAACTTGCATTTCCACAGGATGAAACCTTTGATAGATTAGTCTTATCTCTGGGAACTTTTGCTATCACCCCAGTGAAGAACGTAAGGTTTCTCCGTACCTACCTGATTTGTATCTTTAAACTTGCTCAAACTTTTCCCCTCAATAAACCATACATTTTTCATATTTTCTGCTCTCTTACTGTAGATCTGACTAAAAGCAGTGAGCAGTAACCATGCCACAGCCAAGATCTGCTCTCTTGAAATTGCCTCTGCCAAATAACTCAGTCCATTGCTTTTTAATTCAGTCTCACTCAAGCTTTAGGACATGAACAACATGCAGTCAGATTCTTTTCTAGAATGTATTATGAGTTCTTGTCCCCTCTGAACCTCAGGAACTGAGCCTCCACTGTCACATTTCTCTTGGCATTCTGGATTTCCAAATTCCTACCCAAATGTTCCATTAAACTCTGCTTATAGCTGTCCAGGGATTCTCCAGCCTGAACCTTCAAGGTCTTCCACATTACTCTCATAATCCAGTTCCAAAGGCCGACAAACCACATGGTCAGATTTGTCACAGCAACACCCTCATTTCTTGGCAATTTTCTGTATTAGTTACTGTTTTCATTGCCGTGACAAAATACTTAACAAAGGACCTTAAGAAATAAAGGGTTTATTCTGGCTCATGGTTAGTGAGGATGTAGTTCATATGAGTGGGGCTTTCTTCCTCATTTAAACCTCTCTGGAAACACCCTCATAGACACACCCAAATCTAGTCAAGTTGACATTGAACATTAATCACTGAAGTTCCTTAGGTTGTTTTTGTCAGGCTGAAGCAATGGAAAGTGACAAGTGAGATACCTATGTATGTTTTATTGATATCCACTATTTGGGAACATAATTACCTCTTAAGAAACCATCCTGTTTTAATTAGGAGCCACAATGCTTCTACACTGAAGCAATGAGTTTTCTCCAGTGATGCTATGAGTCATGCTGGTGGACTTCTGCCTGTACTCTCTCTAGAATGGGGGTGGAACTCTGCCTGCACACTCAGTGTGACTGCTGATCTAGAGCCTGGTGATGGAGTTCCCAGCATTCCTTTGAGGGATGGCAGCCTCGGCCAGCCTGTGTTCTGTGTTCATCTTAAAATTTACCATCTTAATCTTTTTGTGTGTGGATGGCACTGGGGCTCAAACCCAGGGCCTTGCGTATGCTAGGCGAGTGGTCTCCCATAGAGCCACACTGCCAGCTTCCTGGCATAAAAATTTGTTTTATTTTTATGTATGAGTGCTTAGCCTACAGGTATGTAAGTACACCCATGCATACCATGCCCATGGAGGTAAAAAGAGGGCATTGGATCCCCTGGAACTGAAGTTATGGACAGTCATTAGCCACTGTGTGGGTGCTGGGAACTGAACCCAGGTCCTCTGCAAAAGCAGCCAATGCTTTTAACTGCTACATCATCTCTTCAGCCCTGTTCCTGGTCATTTTTAAGTGCACGGTTCAGTGACACTAAAGATGTCCACTCAACTGTACCAAGAGTACACCATCTACCCATAGAATATCCCCATCCTCCCAAACTAAACCTCTGTCCCCATGAAACAGTGGCTGTCCAGCCCTCTGTGCCCCTGGCACCCAGCATTCTGTCTTCCATCTCTGTGGAACTGACCACTTCTGTGACTGGCTTCCTTCACTTAGCATAATGTCCTTGCACTTTACCCTTTCTGTAGCAGGTGTCATGATTCCCTTCCTTTTTTAAGACTTAGGACTATTCCCTTACATGGATGGGCCATATTCCATTTATCTATCCACTTGATGATGACAGACCTGTTGCTTTTCTGCCTTTGGCTCCTGTGAATAAGGCTGATGTGATCATGGATTTCTCTCTTCTGTCTCTTCCCTCTCTTCCCTCTCCTCCCTCTCTCCCTCCCTCCCTCTCCCTCTCCCTCTTCCTCCCTCCCCCTCCCCCTCCCCTCCCCCCTTCTCTCTCCTGATATATGTATCTTGGAGGTCCTGATTTCAGATTTGGTAAGTTTTTATAAACTAAAGTCCAATGTGGTGGTAATTGGGCTATGATGATGAACCAGTTCCATCTTTGCTAGAAGATAGAGCAGTGGGTGGCAGGCATTAGAATGTCCTGCTCATGGACCTTGAGAGCTATGGACTGATGCTGAGGTCAGGTGAGTCTGTGTGCATTTGTTTGTGTTCATGTGTGCATGTGGGACTGGGGTTGTATGTGCACATGTGTATGCATGTGTGTGTGTGCATGTGTGTGTGTGTGTACATGTATTTGTTTGTGGTTGTGTAAGCCAGAGATTGGCATCAGGTGACCTCCTCAATTGCTGTCCACCTTAATTTGAGACAAAGTCTCTATCTGAACCTGGAGCTCACCAGTTCTGCTAGACTGGCTGACCAATGAGCTCTAGGGATCCTCCCCAGTGCTGGGTCTCACCTGGCTTTTTACAAGGGTGCATGGCGCAGGCCCTCATGCTTATGCAGCAAGTCTTTACCAGCAGAACTATCCCCCCACTCACTGGGTGAGTCTTGAGAGTGGAACAGTAGGTCCAGGCAACCATAGATATTAGTGGATCATGGTGGACACGGGTTGGGGAAGCAGAGAAGTCATCTTTCTAGTGCTCTCTGTGTGTCCCCAAGAGGCTTTTGGTCACTGGGTAGATGGAGAAGAACAGCTACTTCCGAGGCACATTTGGTCAGCAGCACAGTTCCTTGAGTGGAGGTTCCTGGCCCCACTATGTGCCTGGGTGCTGCTGGGATATATAGGTGTGGTGAGTCTCTGGATCATCTTTATACCATGTACAAACATACACAGTCTACTGTATATGTAAGAAAAGGGATGCTCAGTGGGCCCTGGGTTACAGATGGCTAGGACCCTCAGGAGGCTCTGGCTTTGAGGGTTGATTTTACGTGGGCCTCACAAGGATGACTATAGTGCATGGTGGGCATCCAAGGTGACAGGGAATGCCCACTTCTTGTGCAGGAGTCACAACCTAGACTCCTAAGACAAGCCTCCAAGCCCCAAGTGTAGGAGCTACTCTCAGCCTCCTGCTCTTCTCTGCTGCATGAAGAGGGGAATGCCCAGGGCAGGATGCTCCTCCTACTCCTAGATGCTTCCACCTAACAGAACTGGAGGTGAAGGTGGGATGGGAGGTCTCTCTTTTTCCGTCTTTTTGACACAGAGTCACCCTATAGTCACAGCTGGCCTGGAACTTGCTTGTAGACCAGGCTGGCCTCTATCTCACAGATTCACCTGCTCTGCCTCCAAAGTGCTAGAATGAAAGGCGCCACCATGCCCAGCTAGGAGGTCTCCTCTATTTTCAGTGGCTTGAGGGGTCCTGAGTCTTATTTAGGAAGCAGGAAGACCACTGCTTGGGTGTTATGGCACATAAACAGCTCTGTAGTCCCTTTTCTCCAGGGTAACTCAGACAGCAAGGGCTTCCAGGAAGAGTTGCCTTAGTGTGCAAAGGGAGTGAGGGAGGGAATGAGAAAGAAAGAGAAGAAGAAAGAGAGGAGGGAGGGAGAAGGGAGGGAAGATTTCTGCGGTAAAGCTGTTCAGGACCCAGTCTCTCCCTTTGTTCCTCTGGAAGGTGGCTGGAGCCCTTTAATTGGTGGGACAGAAGGAGCCAGGGGGCAGGTTACTATGCCTATTCTTAAGTAAAGTCACTGTCCAGATAAGGCGGGACTAGCAGACTCCATTGTCCACATAATGTACTGTTTTCCTCCAGAGCGGCTTCCAGCCCTTCTGTCTCAATTCTCGCCTGAATAGCTGATGGAATATTCTGGGCTGATAAGAGCAGCAGCTGGTTACTTGGCAACGTTGCTGCAGAGCTTGATGGGAAATCTGCCGGGGCAGATAAGCCCTCTCCTCTTCCACTACTTAGCTTCACACCCCCAGCTCTGCACCAAGCGCTCCAAAGTGGGGTTCTCTCTTAATTTTTCACTTAATTTCACTTTATGGGTATGAGTATATTGCCTGCATGTATGTAAACGCATCCATGTTGTGCAGTGCCCGCAGAGGACAGAAGAGGGCGTCAGATCCCCCGGAACTGGAGTTATAGATGGTTATTAGCTGCCATGTCCGTGCTGGGATTGGAACCGGGATGTTCTTCAAGAGCAGACAGTGTTCTTAACTACTGAGCCATCTGTCCAGCCCCAGGAGTGGGGTTCTTTCTTGGGTGGGTCTGAACACTTCAGGAAATGTACCTTGCTGACTTGGGACCCACTCTGGAGCAGCCCTGTACAGGCCCTGGCTTTGGGTGAGTGTGCAGGAAGTCTAGGCCAGGTGGTTGCTGGCTCTGGCAATGAGCAAGGAGCCATACCTGCTCAGTTGTGATGGTGGATCCCTTGCCTCCCTAAAAAAATGGACATTTTACTGACCCACCTGTTAAATCAGTTGCCAAAGATGTCAGCATGGCCCCTGCCTGGCGGGGAACACCTTCAGGTCAGCCGACCACATTTTCTGGTCACTTTCTGGGCTTCTTTCTGTTTGCTTCATCTCTTAGGTGTGGAGCTATTTGTTCTCGTTTATTTCCCCCTCGTTCCTTTCCCCTCTTTAGCTGGGAGTGGCCTCAAGCCCGTGATCCTCCTGCCCACCTCGCCAGTGTTGGGATTACAGGTGTGCACCACCACGACCAGCTCGCTCTCCTTTCAGTGTGTGGACTATCCCACCCGAATCCCAGTTGGGCTGCAACCCTGGAAGCTGCCAGCAGACCTGTATTCACACGCTTCTGCTCTGCTGTCCTCCAACGTCGGCTGCTTGTTTTGTTTGTAGCAGAGCATAGAACTTCAGAATTGGAAGAGACGTTCCGATCATTTAGCTCGGCTCTGCTATTTTCAGAAGTAACAAATCCTGAAATCCAGAGGGGCTAAGCAACCACGTGAAGATCACACAGCTGGTTAGCTTGGGGCTGAGATTCCTTGAATTTTCCTAGCAAATTCTAATGGTGACCGTGATGAAGTGGGTCGATCCAGTTTCCGTGGTGACTGCCACACAGTCAGGTTGGCCCACAATTTTTCTGCTCACTATGATGTGATTGAGTTAGTCCACAGTTCTGATAGTGACTATGATAAGGCTAGTTTCATCCAGTCTCCATGGTAACGTACCAGGCAGTTGTATTGGTTTACTGTTTCCTTGGTGATTGTGGTGAGATTGAGTTGATCCACAGTTCAAATGGCAACCATGATGAGATTGGGTTGGTTCAGAGTTTCCATGGTGACCCCAATGAGGCCGAATTGGTTCATGGTTTCCATGGTGACCGTGCTGTGGCTGGGCTGACCCACAGAAGCTTTCTTCTGCTGACTCAGTTTTTAATTTCCCCATAGAAGATTCTAAGATAAAATCTGTTCATTGGCAGTTGCTGCTGCTCCCTTCCGTTTGTTTTTATATCCCGCTGCACTATGCGGTGAGATATGCTGGTCTGTATGTCTGGCCCCTCAAGTGAGATGTGAGCTCCTTGCAGGCGGAGGCTGTGTTCTGTTTGTTTTGGCGGGTCTTGCTGAACGGCCTCAGTGCCGTCCTTGGAAGAGGGTGTGTGTGCATCAGGCTGGCTGCTCCCGTTCACACAGCCTTGCATTTCACACGACTGTTATTATTTTTGTCATGTTTGGCTTTCTTTGTCTAAAAAATAATAAAATAATAAAGAACAAAGAGGTGCATCATGAATCTGGTGAACCTTAAGCTGAAATGTGAAGGGAGAGGAGAAATAAGCAAATGTGCTATGCACAGAGGTGAACACAGTGCTTGAGGTCAAGCCCTCGGTTTGCTTTGTGAGCTTCCTGGAATGCAGCAGAGAAAGGGAAGAAGATTAAGTTCAGGAGGGAGTTTTTAGAAGAAGGGCATATACTCACCACACAGCACAGTAGCTTCACTGGACCTGTAGAATTTGTAGCAATACAAATTTGATGGATGTGATGAGCACACTTTCTATAAATAGCTCACAAGATTGCAGGTTTTAATTTCCAGAACCTGTGAATGTAATTAAGAAATCACCGTTATGATTGTGGCTTGTCACATGGCACAAAGTTTCTTGATAGAGAAACTTCTCTAGAAATGTCCTTTGTTGTTCAGTTTTCTGTCATTGAAAATGTCCTTGTTCCAAGCACAGGTGATCAAAAGCAATTTGTTAGTCATTCTACAACCCCACCGGAGTAGAAAATCGTTGCCCCCAGGTGATATCTAATTCATTACTCATCCTGCACTTTGACATGAATTAACCCATGGCTGGCTTTAAACTGTTGACACAGACTTTCACTTGCACTGAATTTTTATTCCTTTTTATTTTTCTCACCTAGTTTTTATAAGGTCACATGCTTTAAAACTTTGGTTTGAATGGAAATGAACTTAAAAACTGAGCTTGTTAACTCCACAAATTAGAATTTTCCATCTTTGAATTTTCTGTCTCTCCATGGTCTGATTCTTCCCTTGACCCCTTGTTTTAATATATATCTTCACTTTAGCACCGAAAGGATTTAGGCTCAGCATAGCTCCTCACTTGGAATTTTTTCCTTTTATCAATTAAGCTCAGGAATTTTCAAGGTTAGTTATAAGTGAAATAGTGAGACAGACCTTTTGGCAATTGCTTCTTCATCCCAATGAAGGTTAACTTCTACACAGTTGTTTTGCTAAATCACGCACCTATTCATCTACGCAGTTAGTTTGCCAAATCACGCACCTATTCGCATGAGCTTGCATTTACGTACATACTTTTGACACTATTTTTCCCCATTATGAGGTGAATATTTCTCCCCATATCCCCTCCTCTATCCACATCCCCTTTGTACCCGCCCAATTTCATGTATGCACACACATACGCGTGCACACACACATGCATGCACACATGCGCGTGCACACACGTGCACACACACACGCACACACACATGCACACACATTCCGGCAGTGTCCCCAAATGTACTTTGGTATGGCTCCATCCCCTGGATCCTGGTTAACCTACCAAGAGTCACATCTTTAAAAGGGAATGACTCTCCCCAGCAGCCATCAGTTTCCAATAGCTCCTCAGGTAGGTTGGGGTTTCTTTCTCATGTCAGTGCTGGGATCGTGTCTGGCTTGAGCTTGTGTGGCACTTGCGCACGCCATCACCATTGCTGTGAGTTCATACGAGTGACTTTCCAGCTGTCTGGAAAACTCTGTTTTTAGGAGGGTTTTGCAAATAAGAAAATCGCGTACCGGATTAGAAAAGTGATGTGATTCATCAGCTGTTTTTCTTTCCTTATTTTTCCAGTGCTGGATGTGGGTGGGACACGGCATTGTGCACGCCAGACAAGCACTAAGCTGTACTCCTTGGTTATTTCAGAATCCAGAGAGAATCTTTATCAACAGTGTTGACCAGCTTGCACAGTCCATTTGTTCCTTAACGCTTGATGTCTTATGTCCCAATTATGAGGATGCATCACCGTGTGTGTGTGTGTGTGTGTGTGTGTGTGTGTGTGTGTGTGTGGCAATGCGAAAAGTCCCCAGCTTTCCATAGTAAATGGTAAAAGCTTGAGTCTGGGGCTGGATCTCTGTGCCCTGTGCATCCTAAATTGCAGCATAGTGACTGGTGCAGTGAATGGCAGACGAGGGTCTGTGACCTGCCTGGGAGCCGATCTCTGCCTGTGTCGTCCCTGCATCAGTGCTGTGCTTCCCATGTCAGCTGAGGGGGGGGGACTGGGCTTGAGATTTGGTCAGGGCGATTCTGAAGAGCCTGGTGGTTTGTGGGCCCTGGCTTGTGGTTTGTAAGAAAAGCTGGACATACCCTTGCTGTGTGCCACTGCTGCTGGCTGTGCCATTTCTCAGGCGCCAGTGGTGTGTGCACTGGCAGCTGCTGCTACGTTTCTTCTCTCTGGCACACGTGTATCAACGATGACACAGTGTGCACAGCAAGGAGGAGAGTACCCACTGGAGCTGACCCCAGGCTGCCTCTGAGAATGAGTGCTCAGTGTCAGCAGCTCAGGAAACCCAGATTAGAGGTGGGCCCTTTGTCTCAGCTGTTTCTCTTAACAGTGTTTGAAAGACCTCAGATACCAGCTAAGGCAGCAGTCTCATGGTAGGAAACCAAGAAGGTAGTTTGTGCAGAGTTGTGACAGTGTTGAGTTGTAAGCCACACACTATAGTGTTGCCTCTTGCGCCCCTTGGCCTCAGGTGATCTGGTGTCTGGAAATGGCAGAGCACAGAGCATAGAGACGCTGTCACAAGTCCATTGTAGCACTCAGGAAAGTGAATGACATCCCATCAACTTACTTTTTAGGACTTACTGACAAGGTTCTGCACTATCTCTTGACTCTGATGTTTAACTTATCCCATAATTTTCCGTAAAAAGAAAGCAGTAAAGTGAGTGCCCTGCCAGAGCCCAGAGAGCCTTCAGGGTAGCATCTGCTGGTCCCACGGTGCAGGCTGTGCCCTACAGTCTGTGGGACCAGGGCAGGCCATGTGTCTCTCAGGCCCTTGGTCGTACATACAGTATAAGGCTCCAGTAAAATACATACCACTGTCCTCAGTAACTCTCACTAAAAGCCCCAGTTATTGACTTTGATCAGTTCCTTCCAGTCATAAGGACTGCCTTGCTCATGCCAGATGCCACTTTCCAGCCTGGACTGGGCTAGGTGTTTCTTCCACAAGATGTGGAATTGCTTGGCCTTCACCTGCCTGTGTGAACAGGTGTCCTTCAAGACACAGCCCTGCTCTGTGCTATTGGCTGTTGTGGATGCACCTATAGCGTGATGTGGGCTCTTCCCTGGGGGCTGCTTTGGGTATCTAGAGGGTGCTGGGGTCCATCCCTCTGGTGTAGGCATCTGGCTGAGGGCTAAGAGGCCTGGCCTTCCCTGAATCTGAACTTCTGGTCTTAGGGCATGTGGTCATGGACTATGTGTCCATTGCTCTTGAGTGAACTTCAGAGCGCCATCCCTGCATGTGGGCATGGCTCCCTGGGAGCAGTGTGGAAGGAAGCCTGTCAGGCGTGTCTAGGGCTACTTCTGCTTGACTTCCATCTTGTGAACAGTTCTCAGTCTCAGTATGCACTCAACTGGTCTGGGGGATCTGACACCCTCTTCTGACTTCCTTGGGTATTGCACAACATGCACACTTACCTACATGCAGGCAATGCACTCATCTACATAAAATAAAAATAGTAAATACAATTAAAAAATAAAGGCCTACTGAGTCTAATTTGTGTTCCCCAAATGCTCTTGGGTGTGCGTTCATCCCTTGGAGTCTGGTCAGCCTACCAAGGATCACATCCTTAAAATTGACTCTCTCTTCTGGCTGTTATAAACTGCCAATAGATCTTCAGCTAGGGTTGGGGCTTCTTGCCCACCTTGCCCATCTATGCCAGCTATTTGTCTGACTTGGGCTTATACAGGTTTTGTACATGCTGACACAAGTGCTTTGGGTTCATATGTGCAACTACTCTGTGGTGTCCAGACAGAACAGTTTCCTTGTACCCATCTACCACCTCTCGCTCTTACAATCTTTCCACTCCCTCTTCCACAATGATCCCTAAGCCTTGGGAGGAGAGGGTGTTATACAAGTGTCCCATTTAGGGTTGAACACTCCACAGTCTCTTATTCTCTGCATTGTGACTAGTTGTGGATCTCTGTGTTAATCACCATCTATTGCAAGAAGAGACTTCTTTGATGAGAGTTGAGAGTTGTACTAGTCTATGGGTATAACAATAAGTCATTAGGAGTCAGTTTACTATGTCTATTTAGTAGAATAATAGTAGTAGGTTCTCTCCTACAGCCTGTGACTTGTCTAGCCACATATTCTTAGTCCTGATAACAGTGCCAGGTTTGGGCTCCATCTTGTAAAACTGGCCTTAAATCCAATCAGAAGGTGGTTGGTTGCTCCCATACCGTTCATGCCACTATTGTAACAGTGGACATATCTTGCCGAGCCAGCCATTATTGTAGCTCACAGGGTTCAAATCTTGGTAAGGCTGATAATTACTTTTCTTTTCCAGTAGCATGCATAGTACCTTTAGCACTATGAAAGCTAACCAGTAGAGATGAAGCTTCAAGGTCACTATCAGCTTGATTTCCCCTTGTTTGTTGTACAACGCATGTATATAGTGTCTTCAGCAATAGGGTCTTACTGTCAAGTAGCAATGGCAATAGTCAGTAGTCAGTATTATTTGAGGGTCTACAAGTCCAAAAGAGGAAGTCTATTACTGACATTGGGCTTTTTAGTTGCTAGCCTATCGTGTTGGGTAGGGCCATTAAGTCCACATTTTCTTGGCCCATTTTAAAATCAGGCTGTTTCATTTTTGTTGCTGATTTTTAGGAGCTCCTTATACACTTGAATGTTGACCCCCCCCTTATTTGATATATAATTTATAAATATTTTCTTCCATCCTTTGGGTTGTCTTTCCATCCTGATGGTAGTGGTGTTTGGTACCTGAAAGTTTTTATTTTGGTAGTTATATTATTTTTTCTGAAATGCTTTTAAAATTTTATGTTTATTTTATGTGTTTGAGTGTTCAGGCAGCACATGCATGCAGTGCCTTAAGAGGCCAGAAGAAGGCATTCGATTCCCTGGAAATGGAGTTACAGACAGTTGTTAGCTGCTATGTGGGTGCTGAGAACCAAACCCAGGTTCTCTTCAAGAGCTCCCAGTGCTCTTAATCACTGAACCATCTCTCCAGTTCTGAAATGCTTTTAAAGTTACTACTGTTTAAAAAGTCTTTTTCCCATTTGCCTTGACTTCACTTAGACCATTGGTTGGTGTGTAGGTCACTATTGAGTCAAGTTGCTTACAGCCATAACAAGCACCCTGCTTGATTCAGGATCTGTTTTCCCTTGTTCCAGAGCTGGGGCCTGCGACTGTCTGTCTGTGGCATTACGGTTCTGTAGAGCTCTCTGGAAATTCCTGGATTTTCAGCACAGGACTGCCTACGGGGGTGAATGTGTGTATGGAAGTGTTGGTGATCAGCTTGTCTCTGGGATATATTGTCAGTTTCTGTCTGTCGAGCACTCATGGGGGAACATGCTCCAAGAGTTGGTATTGACATGGACTGAAACTAGATGCACACGTCCTGTACCCCTGTCACCTCCAAGCCCCAAATAGTTCATTGTCCCTGGCCTGAGACCAAGTGACCATGATGATGAGGGCTCCTGAGCTGTCCAGCATTTGGAACAGCAGGTCCTTGTTCCCCAGCTCTTTCACTAGATGCCGTCTGTTAATCACTTTGATCTTTAGTAAAGCAGGTGGTGTGAGGACATGACAAAGACCCGGGACCTTTAGTCGGCTGCCATGTACTGAGTGACTAAAAGTGAGTCACTTGACTTCTCTGGGTTCCATGGTTCTCACCAGTGGAGAGGAGACCATGGGAGTTTATATCAGTTATATGAGCTCAGGATTAAATGAGTTGAGTGAACACCACACACACACACACACACACACACACACACACACACACACATTAATGTAGTGCCAAGTACAGGGTAACTTATGTAAGCATCAAACTCCTATTTTGAAAGTGTCATACAATGGGGTCACAAGGATTTCATTAGTTTTATAATACAGCATATCACCGCCTTAACTGTGGTGACCACATTTTCTAAGCTAAACACTGAGACACAAGCTTTGAAGAAAATGCAGGTGCTCAGAATGACATCTCTGGATGGCACAGCTCCTGTAAAAGTGGGATGTCTGTGAAGTAGGTGTGATCTCAAGGTTTGTTGTGCCCTGGCTCCACTAGGGTAAGCTTCATTCTTTCACTCTTCAAAACAAGCAAGCTGACGTATACCCCACAACCCAGGTGTCTGAGGAGCAACAGAAACTCATTTCCTATGGCTCTAGAGGCTGGAGAGTCCAGGTCAGGGCAGCAGCAGGTTCTGTCTGGTAAGGGATTCCTGTATAGAGAGGGTGCCTTCTGCGTCCTCACATGGTAGAGGGACAGGGATCTTGCTGGGTCCTTTTCATAAGACACTGATCCCATTCATAAGACTCCACCCTCCCCGCTAATCTCCTTCCAAAGGCCGGCCCCATTAGCCATCACTTAGGGTTAGGATTCAACTCAAGAATTCTGGACACAGACTGCTGCATGTGGTAACTGCCGTGGGCATGCAGTAGGGATGTAATGAGTGATTAAAGTGAAATTTTTGGCAGGTGGTTAGTGTCCTCGGGCTTTGCTCTCCTTGCTGTCTTTACCGTTCTTGAGTGCCATGTGGCCCTTATTCCAGAAAGGAACTTTTCACTTATGCCAGCTGCTGCCCAGCCTGTCCCATGTGTCTGGGCTTGTTGGCCAAGCAGGCTGTCTCCCGCTTACAAGGCTGTGGTGTGTGTGTTGCTAGATTTACTTTGTCAGACCCATTATGGTCCTGGCTTATAGAGTGATGGACACTCCTCTAGTCACAGAAGGGGACAGCCAGCAACTTCAGGACGGGTCTGTACCTCCATCTGTCTGTGACTCACATCCTGCTGTGAACATAGATGCATACCAGATAGGACTGCTGTGTTCTGGATGGAGCCCCATGCATTCTAGTCACACAAGAGACCCAGTAGGTACTGGGTCTGCCCTACTGCCTTCTGTCATGAGTCCATGTGGCTCTGAGCTGCAGTGAAATCCTTTAAAGTAGAGTGGTCCAGCTGCCAGGCCCTGCTTGGCTCCAGGTTTCCTTAAGAACTAAGCAGCTTACACAGCACTTGCAGTCCTGCCTCTGGTGAGCCACACAACCAACTACAGCTGGGCTCTAGTCAAATGTGCGTGGGCTCCAGAAGTCCTCAGCTGCCTCTTCCCAAGACCTGCTTCCTCCTAAAGTGTTTGCAGCGGAGCTTAGGAGTGGGGAACGCAGAGTTCCCTGATAATAGAAAGGTGCTGCTTTCGCTGCAGAAATGGGAGCAGAAGGTGCCTTTGTCTTTGGTTCAGCGAGAGTCGCTTTCTACCCTGTACCCCAAGAACTTTTTGCAATAGGAGACTTCAGGCTGTCGTTTAAGTGCCTCCTCTTCGAAAGTAGTTGGGGAGGGTTTCTCTGTTGTTGAATAGTTCTAGTGGCTCTGAGGGAGCTGAGGTTCACTCCTGTATAGATAATGTGAGGTCTGTGGGGTTGAAGCCCTGGCCATGCTCCACTGACTTCTGTGGGGAGGGACAATGGAGGTAGCTCCAGCTTCCAGGAGCTCCAGGATGTTTAGACAGAAAGGGACCTTGATAAGACAGTTCCTACCTGGAGCAAGGATGGAGGACGGCAGGGTCAGGCAAGTTCCCAGGAAAGGGGCATTGAGGGTGAAAGCGTGGTTTGGGCCTGGAAATGAGGGGACCTGGTAACAGAGACACCTATATATGGTTGACAAGATGGGGTCAGGAAGCTCTATGCACCACGGGTCCTTATGGTGCTCACTACCCTGTAGCTGGGTTGCATTCCTGGTCGGTGACCCTGGAGATGATCCTTGTCCTGGTCATAGTCTCTACAGAGGGGTCCCTGTCCTGATCACTGACCCTGCCAATGGGTCCTGTCCCGGGCACTGACCCTGGGTCACTGTTCTGATCACTTACCCTAGAGATGGGTCCCTGTCCTGGTCACCACTGACCCTGGGTCCCTGTCCTGATCACTGATGCTGCATAGAGGTCCCTATCCAGGCTACTGACCCCATGTGTGGGTGTATTAGCTTGTGTCTCTATTGCTGTGCTAAACGCCATGACCAGAAGGAACTTGAGGAGGAAAGGATTTATTTCAGCTCACAATACAGACCTTCACCGAGGGAAGCCAGGGCAGGAACTCAAGCAGGAACCTGGAGGCAGGAGCTGAAGCACAGACCATGGAGATCTGTTGCTTACCAGTGCCTTGCTCCCCTGGCCTGTGCTTGGCCTACTTTCTTAAACAATTCAGGACCACCTGTCCAGGGATGGTACCACCCACAGTGGGCTGTGCCCTCCCATATCGCTCAACAATTAAGAAAATGCCTCACAGACATCGCCACAGGCCAGTCTGATAGAGGAAATTCCCTAGCCGAGGGTCTCTTCTCAGGCATGCCAAGTTGACAACTGAAGCTATCCAGCACAGTGGGTCCCTGTCCTGGTCACTGACCCTGTAGGTTGGATTCCTGATATGGTCTTTCTCAGGCCTATGAAATACTAAATGTGAAATATTTGCTTATCACCTTAGGGAAATAAGAAGGCCCAGGACCCTCTTCTCATTGCGTATACATGTATGCAAATGTATGCAAGTGTTTACTGTGTAAGAATGTGCAGCTGTGAGTGTTCGTGTCTGAATGCACACATATGAACATGTATTTCTGTGGAACTGCATGCACGTGTATGTTGAGTAGTATGTGTTGCCATCTGTCATGTGATTTTTTTTTAAGTGCACATGCATCCATGTTGAAGTCGAGTAGATGTGTGTTCATGTGTGCCTGAGATTTTGTGATATGGTACATGGGTGTATCTGTATGTTGAGTAGGTTGTGTATGTTCATCGTGGGCATGATTCATGTGAAAGTACATGTGTGTTTTGAGTTGATGTTTATGTTCATCTCTGTGTGATTCTTTGTGAGGGTTCATGTGTGCATATGTACTTTTAGAAAATGTGTGTATTTATCTGTGTGATTAGTGAAAACACTTGTGTGCATATGTGTGTGTTAAGTGGGTGTGTGTTTGCCTGTGGGTGCTATTTGTGTGAGGGCACATGATATACAGGTATGTGCTTATACCTGTGCCTGTATTTGTTGCATTTGAGTGCATGTACATATGTGTGAATGTGTGAAAATATGTGTGCATGTGTGCATGCCTGTGTTTGGCTGTGATAGTATGTGTACACTGTATGAGTGCATATGTCTGTGGTATTTGCATGTCTCTCCATGTTGAAAACATGTGTGTTACTTCTGCTGGTCTGGGTAGTGTCTGCATCTCCTGATTCCCACATGACAAGAGTCCTTCTGAGTTGCTGTGCTGGTCCTTGGTACATACTGGCCAGCACCGGCACCTTCTGCCTGACTTGGTACATACTGGCCAGCACCGGCACCTTCTGCCTGACGACCGCCTCTGACATCTATCTAAGTGAGGAACCTGGATTTAGCAATGCAGCCACAAGGGGGCACTGTTGCTGCTTCTTCTTCACTGGCTACTCACATTTGGAGGCAGACGGTGAATGATGGACTAGTTCTTAGAAATGGAATGTGGAGAGATGGCCTCACCACAGGTGACCAAGTTGGTCCCTGGGGCTGAAACTGGAACTAAGGGTCCTGGTCACATCACACCCTTGTGATGGCTTCCTGTACTTCCCGTCAGACCCCTGGGGTGATGCTTTCAGATAGAGTCAATGGATCCTTCCTGAGTGAGCACATGGGGGGTTTACTGGATACAATAGTTCCCAATCCTGAATGCATGCAACAGGCCACTGTTTTGGACCATGGAAAGAAACAAGTGGATTCCGCCCTAGCCCTGGCCAGTGTCACTTGTGTTTGGCAGGAATTCTGTTTCCTGGATGGTTTCTTGCAAGGTTCTTGCTTGCTGCATAATTATCTCAGCACAACCTCTGGTGTGCTGTTTTTGCAAAGATTCCAAAATCATAGCTCCTTTCCTGCCACCTCTTGCTCATGAATCGGGAGCTGGTTTTATGATTTTGAAGAAGCTGAGATAACGTCTGTGTATGCCTTTTACCCGAATAACCTTACAGATGATTGTCAGGTTTGTGATTTGCTACGATTTAGCACCTGAAGTTGATTACTCTACTTTGAAGTCCACACCAGCAGAAGATATGGTATTAATTTCCATGTCTGGTGGGTCTCCCTGAAGAGCGAATGGAGAGAGGTAAAAAGGCATATCAGAGATAAAATAGGCAAAGATACTAGTTAGAGGGACACTGAGATGAAATTACTGTGGGAGTACAGAACACATGGAGTTCTCCGAACTCTCAGCCATCAGAGCATGTGCAGTGACGACAGATTCACCTCATCCTGTGGGTTGCCAGAGGCTCAAGCAGAAGGCACATCTGGCCTGTCATTCCCACGGAGGTAGGAAGACATCACAGCCCTGGCGACTTCTCCATAGGTCTCCATGTTGGATAATGCGTGAGAACTTTCTTATTAGATGCACAGTGAGGTCCTGTGGTATCTCCTTTAAGATATCCTTCCACACATGCCTGAGGCTTCACTATGTGGAGCTAGGCAAAGGCACCTCTCTGGGGGGAACCCAGGCCAGTTCTGTACCCTGGCACTTTGACTTGATGTTTCTGGGCTGTTTTTTGAGAGGCCTAGCCACTATGTCGTCAGAGGAAGTA
Source organism: Nannospalax galili (assembly GCF_000622305.1). NCBI lineage: Eukaryota > Metazoa > Chordata > Mammalia > Rodentia > Spalacidae > Nannospalax > Nannospalax galili. The sequence goes on from NW_008345067.1 coordinate 28,022, forward strand.
GAAGATTAGCATCCCTCCATGGAGCCCCTTCCTGCCCACTGAGACCATGGTCTATGGGACTGCCTGCTGTGTGTAAGAAGCTGGAAATGGAAGTTGCTGAGGGAACAAGCCAGCCTAAACAGAGACTGGAGGATGGACTCAGATCATGGAAAGTGAGACACATGTCTGTCTGTTCCCATCCCCTGGTTGGTTCCTCAGCAAAAGGCCTCATCTAGTAGGCCATCCGCCAGGAGGCAAAGAGCTTCAAAACCCACAGAGATTCCAAACTTGTGGGCTGAAGAAATGAGATCCTGGGTTCTTTCATGAAAAAGGAAAGCAGTGGTTAGGTATGTCATATGCCATGGGAGATGAAGACAGGTCAGACAGAGCACTGGCCCTGCTGTCCTGTGACTCACAATGTCACTGGGAGGTGTGGGTACTAGAGGAGATCTGTGTGAACCTGTATATGCTTGAGTATATGTGAATTCATGTGAGTGTGACAACACATGCTGTGCATGCATGGGTATACAGGTGTTAATGCATACATGTGTGCATGTATATATTGAGAATGAGCCCATGTGTCTCTGTGCATGTGTATGCACACATGTGTACCAGAGTCTGGGGGACCTGGGGACATCCCAGGCCATTGGGTTCACTGAGGTCAGGAGCGTATCACCTCCAGTGTAGAGCTGGAGGCCACGTGCAGCCCCGTAGACCAGGAGAGAATGGCAGAGTGAGAATTTGGGCTCAGAAGTGTACAGACCACAAGGCCTTGCACAGGCCTGTGTGGGTATTTTGGAGACAGTGATGTTTGAGTGAAAGTGACTTTTCCTGTGGGACCAGTACTCTGGAAGCTCTGAGTAAGAAGAAACTGCTGGACAGCTTTAGTGTCAATTTGACACACCTGGGTTGAGGGAGCCTCAGTCGGGGAATTGCCTCTATTGGACTGGCCTGTGGCCATGTCTGAGGGGCATCTTCTTGATGAGTGATATGGGAGGGCCCAGCCCACTGTGGGTGGTGCCACCCCTGGGCAGGTGGGCCTGTGTTGTATAAGGAAGCAGGCTGAGCAGGGGCCAGGGGAGCAAGCCAGTAAGCAGCATTCCTCCATGGCCTGTGCTCCAGCTCCTGCCTCCAGGTTCCTGCCCTGAGTTTCTACCTTGGGCTCCATGATGAACTGTGACCTGGGAGATGTAAGCTAAATAAACCCTTTCCTCCCCAAGTTGGTAGTGGTCAGAGTATTTTGTCATAGCAACGAAGAACAAACTATAAAAGTAATAAAAGAAACTTTTTTCCCAAATTTTTCCAAAAGCCAGGAAAAGTCTTTATTTTTTCCTTTCAAGTGGGATAAACTGACCTCTCCATTATAGATCAGTTAGTAAAAGCATCTCTAAGCAGACCTTTGCACTTCTAGTGACATTGAAGTCAGGGAGCTGGTGGAGGCCCCCTTCTCTCACACCTTGCACATCCCTTCTGTCTCCAGCATTATCGACTCTGGCTTGTGGGTAGTGGGGGCCTGTCTTCCATTCTCATTGTAACCAGGGTGGGCCCTACCAGAGTCCGGAGGACCTGGGGCATCCAGGTCCCTGGGCCACTGGGTTCATTGAGTTCAGGAGCACATCACCTTCAGGTGGCTGTGGTTAGTGATTGTTGTTATCACTGTCCACAGAAGCTTGGGATACTTCCTGTGGGGTCATGAGTGGTATGGAATGATAGTGATAATGATAGTCCTGCAGAGGGTCCCTGTGGAGAGGTCCCGTGGAGGGGTCCTGTGGAGGGGTAGCTAATAGAGGCACTGTGGATAGTGATAATGATAGTCCTGCAGAGTGTCCCTGTGGAGAGGTCCCATGGAGGGGATGTGTGGAGGGGTCCTATGGAGGGGTAGCTAACAGAGGCCAGGTAGAAGTGTCCCGTGGAGTGGTCCTCTGGATGGATCCTATGGAGAGTCTTATGGAGGGGCATCTAACAGAGGCAGTGTGGTAGGGTCAGGTGGAGGGGTCCAGTGGAGTGGTCCTCTTGATGGATCCTGTGGAGGGTCCTGTGGAGGGGCAGCTAACAGAGGCTGTGTGGAGGGGCCAGGTGGAGGGGTCCTGAGGAGGGGCCATGTGGAGTGTTAGCATAACAGAGGCTGTGTGGAGGGCAGCATGGCAGTCAATGTAGAGGGAAATGGCTGTGCGTTTTGCTCTACCTCCAGGCCTTTGCTGGCCTGCTCTGTGCAGCTGGGCACATTGTCCTCTGTATTCTCTAGACTGGCAAAGGCTCTTAGGTATCTCAAGTTGCTTGTAATACTTCAGCTTCTTTTCTGCCAGTCACAGGGCACTGTCCATGGTGAGCAGATATGTCTTCTGGCAGGCTGGTGCTGAGCAAATCTGTTTCTTCTAATTAAACTTGTTGCAGTTGAATGGCTTTCTTCAGCCACACTTGCAAAGAGATTGCTGTGAATAATAAGAGAAATCTTCCCTCCCAGGACTAGGGAATTACAGATGGCCTCCCTGTGTGGTGAGCACTAGTCCCTGAATTAGTCCTTTGTGTGAGCCAAAGAAGGTAATTAGAACGTGTGAACCCCTCCCCCTGGAAGTGCATCTCAAACTGAACAATTTGCTCAAAAAAGACTAATTGGGGCCTAAATTAATTAGAAGGTGTGGCTTGAAGTCTGTGACAGCAGTCTGTCATTGTCAACAAAAGAGAGAGATCCAAACACAGCAGTGCTGGGTGAGACCCTGCACAGTGCCCACGTCCCTTCCCTTCCTGCCTTCTAGGAGCACAGCCTGGCTTGCAAGGCTGTTTGAGGATCTTTCAGTGAGTCTGCATGGCCTCTGTGAATTCAGGTTTGTATTTCCAGGGAGTTCTGCCTTTCATGTTGACACCAGGCCCTGAACATGACTGCCTTTTTGCACTGAGTGGTCAGAAGCAAGTTTCACATAAAAAAATGTGAATTGCAAAGTATGAAGTCTAAGGGCCTAGGTAGGTGGGAAAAGCAGAATAAAACTGTTCAGATTGTGCCAGCGTCTATGGCCCCTGCTTCCCATTTGCATTTTCTACTGTGCTGAAGCAAAATACCCACCACTTTCTGGATGCTTCTGAGTTCCAGTGGCCCTCTGGTGCTGTGAAGCTACACTGCAGTCTCACTAGCACATAAACCTCTCAAAGGGCCTTTCTGCTCTGCAGCTGGAACGTCAAGCTCTCTCTTCCTCTTCCCACAGATGGTATATTCGGAAGGTGCCAGAAGCTTCCAGCAATGGACACGTATCGATACGAAGTATCACCAGGAGCCCTGCTGCACCTGAGGGTCACCTTACAGAAGCTGTCCCGCACAGGTAGGCAGGGTGGTCACTTCCTACCCTACATATTGGGCAGAGGCCATTTCTGGAACACTGGCCTCTGGGAGGTTAAATACGACCTGGGGTCCCAGTGTCCAGGAGAGGTCTGTACTGGAAAGGCATCCCCTGCATTGTGTGGACTCAGGTTAGGAGTCCCCACCTGCTATGCATGTGTAGGAATTATGAACTTTCAGTGCCTCAGGGTGAGGGACTCTGAAGCTGCTGTGGCTGAGGATGGCCCATCACAGTGGTCAGGCCTGTTGCTCATGCTCGCCTGAAAGTTGGCCTTGGCTCCTGTGCATCTGCTGCGCTGTCTCAGGACATTCCTATCCCCTCACTAGTTCACAGGCTACTAAGATGATATTTAACATGATAATAATTTAAAATTTATTGTAATTATTGTATATGCATCTCATATGTGATCTTATTGTATATAATTTTAAACTGAGGAAAGCCACATGCAGACCTGCATTTCATGACTTATTACTAAGGTAAAGTCATACCTTAGTAATGAGGGGGAAGAAAAGTGCCACATATGGGACAGGCCTCAGGGATGAAGCTCCTGGGAATAAGAGGAGCCATATGCCCTAAGGTCAAGAGTACCCATCACCCCAGGAAACAGAACTGCATGGAACTCAGTGACCTTGGATACTGGGGCAAGGCCATGGTCCCCTTGAGGTCACAGTACTTCCTGAGAGTCACAGCGTTCCCCTGGGGGAGCACAGCATTCCCCTCAGGGTCATAGTGCTCCTTGGGGAGGATGCACTGCTCTGTGAAGGACATTCGGTCAGTGTCTTTGGGGACACATTTCCTTTGTGCAGGTAAATCGGCTTGTTAGAGGCACTGGAAGGTTCTGTGGACTAAGGTTAATCCATGTGATGACTACAAGTCGTCAGATCATAAAGCACGGTTCCGGTGGGAATGTCAGGTTTATTCAGAGAAGCAGACCTGCTAGGAGCTCTGTGTGTCAGTGTGGGAGGCCACTTCATGCATCCATGGGGAGCTGGCCCAGTGTTTTGGCTGCTGCTGATGTAAATGGGGCCAGCAGTAGAGAAGGGGAGGTGGTGGAATGGGAGCCGCCAAGATGTGCTAGAGCCCATAGGATGGACACTCCTTGATAACAAGAGTGTGGAACGGGAAGAAAGAGGGTCCCCTAGAGGGTTCTTAGTCTCATTCATAAAAGAATTTAAGAATGGACCCAAACAGAAGCTTTTACAATTTTATTAGAATCTTAAAGAAAAAAAATCCTCAGGGCAGGCGAGCTGGTGATCCTGGCATCTGCATTGAGGAGGTGAATAGCAGGAAGAAGTAAAGAAAATCACGAAGGAATGCAGGTTTAGAGCCTGCATGGAGGTTAGATACGTGGCTGACTCACAGCCACAAGACTGGAGAAGGAAGCTTTAGAGAAAAAGGGAAGAAACACAAAATGCTAGGGGCAGCCCAAAGCTTTAAAGAAAGCATGTTTAGTAAGAAAGGCATGAAGAACAGGGCTGACTCGCAGCCACATGGCTGGGAGAAGGAAGCTTTAGAGAAAAAGTGAACAACTACAAGATGCTGGGGGCAGCCCACAGCCTTAGAGAAAGCACGTTTAGTAGGAAAGGCGGGAAGAAGAAAAGGAGAAATCACGCTTTCCTGAAGAGTTCAGGAAAGCGGACAGACTTACGGAGACCTGCATGGCTGTGGCTGGTCTGGAAGTTCTGCGGGGATCTGAGCTAGTTCCAGGTAGGAAATACTCGCTACATCATTAACACACCAGGTGTTCCGCCCATCTATTCAGCATAATTTAAGATGAGCCTGCCTTCCTGAGAGTGGTTCTATCACCAGGTATTTGACCGGTGAGACTGGAAAAGTGGGTCCTGCAACAGATAGACTAGACATTTTTTATAGTCTGGACCAGTTCAATTTATAGGGCTTAGTGATACTCTAACAGGTGCTGTCACCCTTCCCACAACACAGGATGACATTGGCAGGTGCCCACTATCCCAGCTGGTGTCACTGCCCTTTTAATGTCCTAGAGCTGAAATCATGAGATGCAGAACTTACTACCTAGGAATTCCAAAGGTATTAGATCCCTAGATGGCGAGGCCACGAGGGAAAAGAGTGACACACAAATGTCACAATCTACACAGGGCTGTGCTCATGTTAAAGTGGAACTGAAGTAGAACACTTTGGCTCATTCATCCACACGGCTCAGCTGTCCACAGTCCCTTCTCCACTGTCTGTCACACATTCCTTGTCTTCAGTGGGTGCTCACTTGCCCGTGGTCCCTACCTGGAACAGTACCATTTTCATTGATACCCTATGGCACGCAGACCTCTTGTCAACGAGCATCCGGTAGTTTCCCCTTCTGGGTCACTGGGTCCTGTCAGTCTATTAGTATCCCACAGCGACATTCTGAGGGAAAGAAAAGTGAGATGAGATACGATGAGACTGGAGGAGTGAGATGCCTCTGATACAGGACCGTGAAGATGCACTGCTGGCCCTGTAGGGTAGAGGCAAACAGCATCTGTTGATTTTGTTTCTTGTGGGAAAGATTTCCTCAAGTGTGTAGTGGATGCCAGGGGATGCGGTACAGCAGCTGCCCTAGTGCTGCCATCTAGCTGGGTTCCCCACTCTCCAGGGTCCATCTGCTATGTAGGCCTGCTGCACGGGACGTGCCGGGAGCTGCTGCCTTTGCCGTGTTCAAGTTCTCGGTGGAAATTGCTGTGTCTCTTACAGGAAGCTTTTGTTTGTGTCTTTTTCAATCATAGCTTCTAGAAGAGAGAACATGACCACAGAATGGGGTTGGTGACCCCCTGGGCCCACTGTGAGATGGGCCTGAGCCTCAGCTCCAGCAGCCCCCATGCCAACGAAAGGGCCAGAACCAGGGTTCAGTGGCTCCTGGAAAGTTTGATCACGTCTTTGCTCCTATGCACAGTCACTTCGGTGACAGGCTATAAGTTCCTTTGTGGAAGGCAGGTGAGGGGTCAGCAACATGCATCTGTAGCTTGGGTGGTGGCCCTTTCTGTAGGGATTAGCACTTCATTTCCTTTACAGGGTTCAGGTCTGTGATGTCACACGTCCTGGAATCATCTTTCTGGGTGACTCAGGTCAGCCTCTTCAGGAGACCTAGAACTTCCCTGTGGTGTAGTCAAAGGCTCAAGCAGGTTGCCATAGTTCCATGCCTAAGAACCGAGAACTGGCCCCATAAAGCCACAGGGTCTGTGAGACTCTTCTGATTAAGCTTCATGGAGTGCTGTCTGCCTTCCTTCTTACACATTAGTGCTACCACTTGGAACCTGCTACCCCAGATCCTGTCTTCCCAGGATACAGATTGATGGTGGTAGTCCCACTGTAATACCTAACCATCGAGTTCTTCAGGGATGCTGGACACCTGGAAAGTGTCCTTTTTATCCTTCTGGGGCCTCATCAAGCCTCCATGACAAATCCACTCTGGCATCCCAAACTCCCGAGCCTGTGCACACTGACCTGTATAGACTAGGGAAACTCTGGGTTCCAGCTCTACCTCATATAGATCTGATTGGGTCCATATTTATGTTGACCAGTTGTAGAAGCTGCACAACCACTGGTAGCCTTTAAAACACTGGGTGGAGACTTGAAGCAAGCCCAAGAAAATGAACTTGGCTTGTTTCAGCCTCTGTTCATTCTACCTTGACCTCACACCCCACACCTTGCTCCCTGGGCTCCTACTGATACTCTGGCAAAGTCCTGCAATCCTTGGCTGTGAATAGCATTCTACCCTGGGCTGTGCCTTGGGCCTCACACTCAGGTGCTGGGACTTTATTCCAATTATGGGTTGGACACGAGGGACCAGCAGGCATGTAGGCAGCTGAAGGTACAGGTTCTGTAGGCAAAGTGAGGGTTGCCCTGTTCAAAAAAGGGTGCTCAGTATCTTCAGCTGTGTCAGGACAGGCCCAAACATACTGTATTAGTCAGGGTTCTCTAAAGAAATGGAACCGGTAGAATATGAAAATATATATCACACACTCTGGAGAGGCTGAGAATCTGTAGTTGCTCAGTCCACGAGGCTGGATGTCTCAGTAGTCCCAATCTGGTGCTGAAGGTCTGACGAATTCCAGATGATCAGCTAGACTTAGTCTACAGCAGCAAGACACACTCACCAGAGAGAAAGAAGGCAAGAGGCAAAAAGCAAGCACTCTCCTCTGCCATGGCCTTTCATAGGGCTGCACCAAAAGGCAAAACCCACATTTAGGGTGTGTCTTCCAGCTTCAGATGATCCAGTCAAGAAGATCTCCCTCATTTCAGTTAATCCAAGATCCAGTCAAGTTGGCACCGGGATCAGCCACCGCACCTGCCCACATGATTACTTGGTTCCATACTTTGCTTTCTGATCAGCGTCTTAATGAGTAAGCAGGTCCCCAGGGAGTCTGCGATTTGGTTTGCACTGTAATCTAGTCTACCAACACAGACCTTATACTTAGTGTTCTGTAAAGAGATCTAAGACACAGCAATTAGTTAAGAGTTGGTTAAAAATAAAGGCAAGTGGTTTTTTAATTACTATTTTAAAAGCAGTTTTAGATTTCTAAAATGTTGATCAGAGTACAGACACACAACACATGCCCCAAGTCTCCTATTGTTACAATATGGGTTGTTGGAAACAAAGACAGCATATGCCCTTTACCACCCAAATCTTCATTATTACATCTGTGTTAGTATATGCAGAGGTGGTCTGTGTCCTGTATTATTACATGTGTTAGCGTATGCAGGGGTGGCCTGTGTCCTTTATTGTTACATGTGTTAGTGTATGCAGAAGTGGCCTGTGTTCTCTATTATTACATGTGTTAGTGTATGCAGGGGTGGCCTGTGTCCTCCTCTATTACATGTGTTAGTGTATGCAGGGGTGGCCTGTGTCCTCCTCTATTACATGTGTTAGTGTATGCAGGGGTGGCCTGTGTCCTCCTCTATTACATGTGTTAGTGTATGCAGGGGTGGCCTGTGTCCTCCTCTATTACATGTGTTAGTGTATGCAGGGGTGGCCTGTGTCCTCCTCTATTACATGTGTTAGTGTATGCAGGGGTGGCCTGTGTCCTCTATTATCACATCTGGATGTAGAGGGTGTAGGTACTGGCATCTCTTGTCCCTCTTCTCCCACATTGTCATCTGGGTTTGCATGTAAATGTAAATCATAAAGTGCTAAAGCAATGAAGAAAAATCAGACAAAGGGGCCTTCGTGGGTCACTCATGAGCAAACATCATAAGGTTTGTGTTGCACAGGAGTTCCTAGGGGAAAAATTAGTTGAAAGCAGCTGCTGTTACTGTGAGCTTCCAGAAGGCTTAAAGCCCAGGTAGCAGTTCATCAAAGAGATGCAGGTGATCTCCACCTTGTCTGCTCCTATATGGAGCAGGTCTGGGGTTCTCTGAAAATGCACACACACCCCAAAATATTTTGGCCTTTGCCTTAAAAAGGCAAGCAAGCAAGCACATTTTATCCCTCAAGTTCTAAGGGTTCCTGTGTGCCACTCTGATTGGTCAGAGCTGGGCCTCATGTTCTACCTGACTGGCTAATACAGAAGGGCCCAGTTTCTAGGGGCAGAAGAAAATGTGAGCATATGTTTTGATTTCAGGAATTGCTGATTCAGGTGGAGTTCTCACCAAATGGTACCTTTTAAAAATGAAGTTTCCTTTGTCTTATTTAACCCTTTGAGAGAAAAGACAGTGCATCTTATTTCCATTTCTCACATTCTGTGGAGGTTGGTCTTATGGAGCAGGAGCTCCCTCAGTCACTTCCCTGAGAGAATGGCTTAAGTTACCTACCAGTAATGACCCTGCAGAGCAACCAGAGGTGCCATGTTGAATCATATACAATATTTGGGCTTTGGCAAATGCTAGGGCTAGGTACGTCTTGGTTCTTGGTCTTTCTCAGGGCCATCAGGGGCAGTTGGTACCAGGAAGTGGATCTAGGGATGGAAGGGTGCAGGCCCAAAGGATTAAGCTCCTAGGAATGAATAACTACCCTCTCCTGGAACATTCTGTGTACATCTCCTCTGGGGATGGTGATTGTATGTATACCCAGTCCAGGGCCCTTCCAGCTGCCAAGAATGGTTAATCATATTTGGGCTTTGGCGAATGCTAGGGCCAGGTACGTCTTGGTTCTTGGTCTTTCCCAGGGCCATCAGGGGCAGTTGGTACCAGGAAGTGGATCTAGGGATGGAAGGGTGCAGGCCCAAAGGATTAAGCTCCTAGGAATGAATAACTACCCTCTCCTGGAACATTCTGTGTACATCTCCTCTGGGGATGGTGATTGTATGTATACCCAGTCCAGGGCCCTTCCAGCTGCCAAGAATGGTTAATAGAAGAGGGAGTGGGCCCAGGGCCTGTCAGACCAGGGAACTTGGCACAGGTGCAGGTCAGAAACAGCCCCTCTTCTGCTAGATGGCACCATAGTTGCTGAAAACTCAACATGTTCTGGTTGTAGGACAAGGAGAAATCAAGCTCGGGGGTGAGCTGGAAGCTTCCTTCCTGCTTTCTAGCCGTCATAGTGCTGGAAGAGGTCATGCATGCTGGGGGAGAATTGTCACTAATGGTCTCACTCAGTGCGTCAATACTATCTTCATGCCAAGATATGCTCTCTGTGCAATAGTGCCATTTCTGATATGGGCACAACCGCCTGCTTTCTGATTGGATGTAAGGCCCATGCCATAGAAGGGGTCTCATGTTTGATGCTGTAAGTCAGCACAACAGCCTGTGGCAGGGGACGTCAAAGGGCTCAGTGGACAAGCCACTGCTACTGTCAAGTGGATGTGATATGCCTGCCAAATTGCCTTCTAGACAATTGTTTAAATTGTTTAGGGCC
>NW_008345069.1:0-497 GCF_000622305.1 Nannospalax galili
GTTAGTTTATGGTTAGGGCTACAATTTGGTTTAGGGTTGGGGTTAGTTTTATGTCCAGGTTTAGGTTTAGAATTACTGTTAGTGGTACGGGTAGGTTTAGGGTTAGGTTTAGGGCTAGCGCTATACTTAGGGTGAGGCTTAGGTTTAAGTTTAGGCTTAGGTTTACAGTTAGGGTTAATGTAGGGTTAGGGTTATGTTCAAGGTTAGGCTTAGTTTTGTTTTTAGGCATAGGGGTAGGCCAAGGATTAGGGTTAAGATTTTGGTTAGGATCAGGTTGGGCCTACGGTATATATTTAGGGTTAATTTTAGGGTTTGTTTACAGTTTGGGTTAGTGTTAGGAGTAGGGCTAGGGTTAGGTTTAGGGATAGGTCCAAGTTTATGTTTAAGATTTCATTTACTATAAGAGTTGGGGTTAGTTTAGAGTCAGTGTTGGGGTTAGGTGTGGGTCTAGGCGTAAGTTTAGGGTTATAATTAACATTAGGTTTAGGGGTAGCTTT
>NW_008345070.1:0-750 GCF_000622305.1 Nannospalax galili
CATGTCTTTAGGTTTCTGTCTTGGGGCTCACTGAGCTGAACCAGGGCCCTCCATTCGACCCTGGGTTTTGGACCATCCATTGTAGCTTGAGTACATAATTGAAGACGAAGACGACTGCCTCTCTCTCAGAATCCACCAGTAGCCAACAGTTCAGCAGGATGGGGTATGGTTCCAAGAGTCCTTCTCTGATCTAAGTGACTGATGACAGCCCAGTGCAGGCAGCTGCAGTTGCTGCAGACCATGACTGCAATGGCTGGGTCGTGCCCAGAGCATAGCATTTTGCAGCCCTTCTCCTTACATTCAGACTCTTACAGATCCTTTCTGTCCCCTCTTCTGTGATGTTCCCAGCTTTATATATGTGTCTTGTTTGTGGCTGAGCACTCAAGGGTCAATTCTCAGTTCCCTGAGAGGTCATGAGTCTCTGAATTTACCACAGTTCTTTGTGAATGGAAGCTTCTATGGGTAGGGCTGGGTGTAGCATTTGTCTTAGGAACATAAACATTGAGAAGTCAGTTTGCTGCAAAGTCACTTTAGCTAAATAACTGTAATAAATTCTCTCCTAGCCTCTAAGACCTCCACAGCCCTGGAGTTTTAAACTAGGTTACAGCACAAAAAGAGTTCCTTTTTAATGTGAGGGTAATTTGTAGAAAATTAAATAGGAATTTAAAAATGTTTTTTTTTTTCTTCAGAAGTAATAATTGCACATAGGTAACTGTGAGGAAGATAATCATTATAATAGCCAGGGCCACA
>NW_008345071.1:0-22013 GCF_000622305.1 Nannospalax galili
GTCAAGTGCAAAGTAGAGAGGCACTTTGTTCCTTTGTCTGGTCTGCTCCTCTCACTCCTCTCTCCTTTTCCCTTATTTTTTCCCCTTTCTAGAATCCATCTAGAATGATCCATCCGTCCTGCCCCAGACCTCCTTCCCCCTGCTCTGCAGCCCCAGAGTTTGTGCAGGATAGACCACGGCAGACGCTGGCCCCCAACACGGGACGGGAAGGAAGACCTCTGTGAAGGCCTTCAGTGCACAGCCGCCTCAAGCTCCTGGTGATCCCAGGCCTTCTCCCGACCTCCAGGGACACTGTACAGAACAGGTGGACTTACATACGTGAAGGCAACGCAGTCACACACGTGAAATAAAAATTAAACAATATTTTTAAAATGAATTTCCACCGTACATGAGACATCTGTTTACATGATTTCCACACAGCCTCTCCCGTATATATTAGCAATGAAGGAGCAATGAAGTGTATTTAAATTCTTTTAAGTATGTATAAGTAACCTGGGGTCTTACAGATGCTTTTGTTCCATCAGAGTAGAGAAAATTCTAGACTGACCTCTCAGTAAATAGGACGTGAGGAAGGAGGAACAAGAAAATCCTAAGTACTGCGGCAAGCTGTCATTTGCTGTCATGGGACTGGTAATTTGGCTGAGTTTGTCAAATGTCTAACATCAGAAAGAATCTCTTGGGCCAATGGTAAGTCAAGGTCGTTTCCACCCAAGGGGCGATTACATGGTTGCTAACACGTAGGTTTATCTTGGACGGTTGTGCCTTACACCATGTTGTTTTATTAAAGGCTTTCCAATGTGCATACAGCTCAGCAGCCCCGAGTTATCTCGCTAAGTAAGCTCAATAAATTCATTGGTTCCCAGTAAAACTTTAATGAAACATTCATTGGCTTGACACTAGAATCTTGAAAGGGAATAAGCACTGCTTGGCATCCCTGGGAAAAGAAGTTTCACAACTGATGGAAAATTTATTTGTTAATGCTATTATGTCTCATAATTATTTTTTTTTAAAAAAGAAAATGAGAATGTAAAAAGTGTTAAAGTGATACGGGAATGGAGATATTTCCCAAAATATGCAGGAAAAAATGAGAAAGCCTAAGCAAGTGATGAAGGTCTGTTTAGGTTTGTTATATATATAAAGGATGAGACAAAAATAATATACACATAATCTTAAAATGTCTGTGTGTCGGGACTCAGCTTTGCTTTGTTTAGCGGGGGACCTGCTGGCTTCGGCACAGAGGGTCTGATTGGCAACAGAGTCATAAACTCTGGGACCTGTGACTTCCCAACAGGATGATTTATTTCAAATTCAGATGGTTTTTATACATCCCAAGGAACTAGCAGTCACGTGGCATATGGCAGTCACATACAAAGATTTAGGGTGCAAAGAAACAGGACATTTAGTCTGTTAGTTGGCGCCAGAAGGATTCTTAAACTTTTACTCAAGGTTATCAATGCCCATCTGGTAATTTATTGACCACAATGTTTTCTTTCATAGAGCTAAAAGCATGGTAAACTTTTAGCTTTTAGCTCAGGAGTAAACCTTTAACCTGGCCTAATCTCTTAGCCAGGGATAGCTGAGTTATTTGTTCAGGACAAGGAGATGAGCTAAGGGTTGTTGACCACGACGCTTTCCCACAGAGCAGGGAGCCTGCACATTTATGACCGGGCGCTTCCTCCTGCCAGTCTAGCAGTGTTCTCCAGAACAGGGATTATCAGAGCCACTGTTTTCAGTGCCCCTCCCTTTACCAGAGAATGCAGCCTGACCACGACGCTTTCCCACAGAGCAGGGAGCCTGCACTTTTATGACCGGGCCGCTTCCTCCTGCCAGTCTGGCAGTGTTCTCCAGAACAGGGATTATCAGAGCCACCGTTTTCAGTGCCCCTCCCTTTACCAGAGAATGCAGCGTGGACCTATAGGCTCATCTCACCCTAGGGCCTGGCATCCTGGTTTCCTACAGGAATGAAATATATATCTAGTCAGTGTTTATCTGGGAATATTTAGTTCTTTACCCAGACCTTTTCTACAAAGCACATGATGATTAAAAGTACCAGAATGGTGGAGCTAACTTATTGGATGTTTAACAGCCATAATTTGAGGCCTCTAAAATGTGGTCAGAGGGACTTAAAGAACAGTTTTTACCCCTTGCCATCCAAGGTCAACCAAGTTCCAGGGGACTATGGAACATCTCTCAAAATGTCCTGTAACTGTGGTGAGTCACCTGTCCTCTTGTTCAGGGAGGCCATGGAGAGCCCACGAGATGGACTTGAACCAGTGTCCAGTCTACAAAGAGGAGGGTCAACTCAAAGGAAACATCTCATTCATGTTTCCAACAGAGACCAGACCTGGTCGAGAAAGACCTTTGACTTATCTTCACATAGATGGAACTGGTAAGAGAAAGGAGCCAGCAACTCCTCCCAAGGCCATGTGACCCCTGAGGAACAGATCAAAAAATGACCTTAAGTGTGAAAATAAATTGATTGATTTGGGCCAACTTTGTGGTATTAAACTCCTAAAGGGAAAGTATAACCAAAAAGCAAAGTCATCAGTATATTTCTTTAAGAGTTCAAGGGATTACACTTCCCAAACATTAGGCTTAAGTATACATAAAGAGTTATTTAGACAATCGTTTCTCATTAATGATTTTGTTCCTAACCAGAAAGTGCTGCTCAGATGTGAGACTTCAAACCCTGGTCTCCAATACTGTAGTGCCCACCTGTAGCTAAGGGAGACAACAGCTATTGTTCTAAAATGATGGATAAATTTGTTCTTTCCCTCTATCTAGAAGCCTGTGAGAGGGAATTGACACTGATTCTAACCACTCCAACAGCTATCAAAATACCTCAGAGTAAATCCTGAATCCATCACTCTACAGTCCAGGCTTGGCACACAAAAGAAAAATGAGGAGGAACCCAATGGAGGGATGCTTTTGGAAGCCCTTGTCAAGAATTCCAATGGACTCTCTTACGAACATTTGAAAATTGCCCTGTTCTGACTTTTCTAGTTCCCTGTCTAGAACTTGTAATGCTAATTACTCTTGCCTTTACTTCTCCTTCACATCTCCTATTCATGATTCAAGGACTTTCTTTTCCCCTTACAGACAAGAGTTATGCAATTTAGGAGTCTTTTAGATAGACCCACTGAAGGGGTGCTCCAATTGCCTCACCCTGCGTCCCTGTTCAGCATGGAAGAAGCCAGAGCGGTCGGCATCCCTATTCCCTATTGGCAGTTTGGGTAACCCCTTCAGAGGATGTTGTGATAAGAATATGAAGTAGGAACTGGCTAGGCATTAGCATAAAAATACCACAAAGAAGAGTAGCCAGTTTTTTGGCTAAAAGTCAAAATGCCCTTGGGCCTGTTAGCAACTTACTCTGTTCCAAAGACCGAAAATGTCAAAAGTGTTTGGGAGCTTGTCTCTAATCCTTAAAAGATTTTAGAGTTACTTGTTCGGGGGGAGGGGGAATGCTAGAGCAGCCAAAATCCCCATAAAAATAAATAAATGAAAGAAGAAAAAAGTAAAAAGAAAAAAGTGATGGGTAGATATGGGAGGTGTTGGAAGGGAAGAAGTGGGCGTGGATTTGATCAAAACACCTGATATGCACGTAGGAAATTCTCAAAATTTTTTTGTAAAAGTTAAAAATAAAAAGCAAAGGAAATCAAGTGTTCACATGCGAACACACACACGTACATATAAAACTGTGATATGTAATCTATGAGTTAATCCTTGTAATTGCGATGGGAATTAAAGAACCCTCTGTTCACCTCAGGCATGGCTATCAGAAGGCTGGAGTTTCTCACTCGTTTCTTCCATTAAAACTGATCTAGTGTATGAACTTATAGTTATTTAATAAATTATCAAATCATACAAGCACACAAATGTGCCTGTTTACGTTTGTTCCGTGGAACACGTGAAAATAATCCAGGCTGAGGCCGACGGGTTCCTTGAAGAGCGTGATACCACTGCAAACAGCTTCCTCGCCTCGAAGTCACACCCCATAATGACTGACAGCTTTGTGTTGTTGACACACATCTCTCACCTCAAAGGGGATAAGAGATGGGTTATTAGGAGCCAAATATGAGAGACCATGGCCCGGGAATACAGATTCAGGTCACCCCCAATTCCATGTTCCAGCAGTACAGTTACATTAGGCTTTCATAGGAACAGAATAAAGGAGATTCATAAATCAAGACGCTTTTCACATACGTTGGTGGGAACATTCAGCAGGCGGTCTTTTTAAACAAGTGATTTTCTTTTTAAATGTTTAGAGCTATTGTTACATACATTGGGCAAAGTTACACAACCTGTCAGACTTGTCGGCCAGCTTTAAAAAGGCAGTAGTTATCAAAAAAGTCCTAAAATGTTTATATTTATAAATACACAGCATACATCCAAACTACACCGAGAATCACAGATAAGCGAACTTTCTTAATCCTTGGAATAAAAGAGTTCAGCGTTTCAGGAGAGTGTGTTGTAGAACCAGGATTGAGAGGAGGATCAAGGACATACGATCTTGAGCAGACTTTACTATATCTTGTCTACAAAAGATTATTTAAATATTTAAACTTAAAACCCATGTTAAGATCTAGATTTTAAAAATCTGGGACCATTAGTCACTTGTACTTGTCTGCCAAAGTTTCACCTTGATTTAATATGCTCAGTTGGCAAACTGATCATGTGGTCACGCTAAATTAAGTCTGTTGGACTTGGAAACTCTTCCCTTAAAATTTCAGTATTACTGTGAGCAAAAAGAAGTTGGGCTGCTTTGAAATCAGTTTACATGAATTTGATACCAAGCACATATATGATACATATATAATATATTTAAACATCACCTCATGTACATCATCCATTCCCATGTAGTTAAATATAACAAAGTATTAGCAACCCAGATCTTGTCATTGATTTTTGCTGAGGCTATATCTCCCATAATTTTCATTATGAAAAGGAAACAACACAAAGATCTTTAGAAAACGTATATATCCATTGTTTTATGTGGAGTGTAGCTTTAATAAACTCTTACATTTAGTACTTTCCTATTAAGAAATATTTTTGAAAGAGAAAGGATTACTACCTCTGTTATACAATTGAAATATATATATGACCCTGTATGGAAGGAAATATATATACATATATATGTGTGTGTGTGACCTTGTTTGGAAGGAAATCTTAATCAAAATCTATGTATGTGATACAGGATTTTGTAGCTTACTGATATATTTACCTTATAATTTTAATGAATGGCATTTTCATAAACAATTAGTATGTAAATTTTTGTGAAATGCTTAATAGATCCATTGATATTGTTTAATAAGTTTTTATTAGATGTTCAGTACTCAAGTTTATAAGGCAGTATGTATTTAACAGGCCTTTTAATACATTAGCAAAATGCATTTATAAACCTGAACATGTACTTTTAAATCTTGCATGTCAAAAATTGATAATAAAAATAGCAACTCTTGTTCACGGGGCAGGGTTCCCTCTGTTTACTTTACAGGTATTATACTCGCTACCATCTCCCATGATCACCTGAGCTTGGGGACGGCAACATGGATTCATGGCTGCACTCTGAGCTCAGGATCCTACGACCCTACTGACCCTTCTAGTTCACGTGAGTCACAATAGCTCCACTGTTCTTACCAAAGACGGAGGAAAAATATATTCATCTATTTAAGTATTTGTCAGGGCTACCTGGCCAAACCAGTCTCTTACAAGATGGTAACTAGGTTATGAAGAGAGGAAATGTCCATGCTATAACCCAGTGACACCATTCTGTGCTGGCTGATTATAGGGTAGTGTTGGGCTTAGCTGTGTAAAGCTAAGCTGAGTCTTGTCTGAGTGTCTTAATTGCGAGACCCTCTACAGTCTCGGTATGCCAATCACTGTTCGACACCTGTTATAAGTGTAAGTTGAATTAAGCCTGCCAGACTTGGTTTATAGCCTTATCTTGTGACACTGGTTTGATAACAGCAGTGGTACCTGTCATTGGACAATTGGGGGTTAAGTTAGCACTTGGACACGTAAGGCTGCATTGGACATGAATCTACCAGCCTCAGAGAGCATCATAGCACCACAGTCCTCACAAGAGCCCCCTCCAGACTGGAACCGACCTAGCAAATCGTAAATAAATTCAGAATGTGTAGATGACGTGACCTGATATAACTGGGCTAGTTCAGAAACTCCTCTGAGCACTGGCCTCTCTCGACGTCCATCTTTTCTCTGCTGGGTACTTGAAGGCTGTCCTAAAGCTAAGCTCCGACACAAAACCCTGATTTGACCGAAATGTCCTGCTCCTTGGTGAAAACCTGTTCTACAAGGTCAGGGAAATGAAGGTGTTTCAACACTCTTGACACTTGACTGGACTCCCAGGAACACTCAGAAACTTTAAATAATAGCCGTCAGGACACTCTGTCTTGTTATCTTTTACCACTGTGGGCTTGGCACGGCGTTTCACATCTAAGTCCTTGAATCAGCTACTTTGTACATTGTGGCCCGATTAAAGGAACTTAAATAGCCGTGTTCTATGTCCTTCACTGTTTGGTAACACAAGCCATCGCTGGCAGACACGTGAGGTAGACGGTCACATTGCACCTTGATCTGTCAGACCTACAACGTGGTGGGCACACGCTGAGCTGTCTTTCTAATTTTTATTCCACCTGTGACCACACTCCTTTTGATAGGAATACATTCAGAATCATCTTTTCCCATCGGTTCAAGAGGGAAAACCCTCATAGACACCCCAAGATGCCTGTTTGCATAGTGATTCTAAATGAATTCTAACCACCGCACACCTCTTCCTAGTCTTTTCTTTCCCAAGTGTGGGTTCTAGCTTAATACTTAAAAAAAATATTTAATCGTTTATATTTTGCATACATGACTGCATTGCCTGCAGGTGTGTAAGCGCACCCATGTCAGGCCATGCCCAGGGAGGTCAGAAGAGGCCATCGTTTCCCCTGGAACTGGACTTATGGGTAGTTCTGAACCACCATATTAGGATGGGATTCGAACCCGGGCATCTGAAAGAGAGGGCCGTGTTCTTAACCTCTGAGCCATCTCTACAGCCCCCATCTCCAACTTTTCACTGCTCAAATTGCAGGAAGGTCTGTTTTCCATCTCTCTTCAACGCATCTTTTTAATTGTTTTATCTCAAGTAGATTTCTCAGTCTCTGTCCCTCGTGATTTCCTTAGCGCTTATGCTGGCAGCTGGGTGCACGCAGAGTCATCAATATTTTTTTAAAGAAAACTCTTCTTTCTTCCTTGATACAATGTTCTCTTTCCTATACTTAACGTTTATTCCCGAACACCCCTTCACCAATCTCTGTGGTGCTTTGTAACTACAGAACAGAGACCCATTATACATAGATATATATATGTATATGTATATATGTATGTATACACACATTTAAAGTTACCATCTGCCTGTGACAACTTACTGTATGTGTCTTTCTAAATCTCAGTTACCTCACTTCCTAGATATTTCTAGAACAATCTCTTTTCAAGAAAATTTCATAATTCCTTTTCCTTTACAGTGGAATACAATTCCATTGTGTCTGTGAGGCACAATTTATTTTTCCAATAAACGCTTTAATTGAATTTTTGAGCGTTCGTACATGTACATCCTACTGAGACCCCCCCTTCTTATGTGCGCTCCCACAGGCTCTCAATGGACTTTATAGTTTATCATATATGTTGAGACCTATCAAGTCAGATTTATGTATCCACATGTCTCCGTGTGTGAGCTCATCCACTGGAGCCCGTTCAGCCGGTCTAGAGTCCCTCCCTTAAAGATCACCTCTCCCCACCCAGCAGTGATCAACAGCAAATAGTTCTGCAGCTAAGGCTGGAGGCTCCTGGCCGTTTCCCCAGTTCCTTGCTAGGTTTTGGTCTGGTTTGAGCTTGCACGGGTCTTGTGCATACTGTCACAGTGGCTGTAAGTTTACGTGAGCAAGTTTCCACCCACATGGAAAACTCTTTATGTTCATGCACCAACCCTGGCTCTTACTGTCTCTCTGCTCCGTCTTCTGCAATGGTCCCTGAGCCCTGGTTTAATATAGAAGTCTATAATTCCTTTAACCATTTATGAGTTCATAGGCATCTAGCCTGAGTCTTTTTCCTTACTATTTTTTTAGAACATCACTAAACACGGACAGGAAAAACGTCCTGTGGTAGGGTGTAGAATCTTTGGGTATATGGCAAAGAATTGTATAACTGGCTTTTATAGAAGTTTTATCTTCTTTTTACATACATGTTGCATATTTTAACTATCTCTAAAAAACTGGCATAGAAAAGTCAGCAAAATTGATGGAATATCCTATGAGCAAGTTCCCAGGACCCAGGAGGGCTCTGTTGCCATATGGTTATGCACGTCCTCCCTGGATCTCACAGTCTTTCTGCCCCGTTCCACAACGGTCCATGAGCCCGGGTGGGTGAAGTTTAATATAGGAGTCCTGTCCAAGGACAGGATTCTGCCGGCTCTTACTCTAAAATTTGGCCAGTTGTCTCCTTCTGTGTTCATCTGCGTCTGTTGAACGAGGAAGCTTCATGGGTGAGAGTTGAGGGACGCACTAGTATGGTCTCCACCTCATTTTCCACTATGTTCTGTGGGCGTTAGGTTTGTGATTCCACGGTAGATGTGTCACTTGGGACTGGGCATCTCTCAGATGTATATTCTCTGTGTGTGACCAGTTCTGAATTTCTGCAGTAGACTCCATCTGTTCCAAAACAAGCCGATTTGGTGAGTGGTGGCTGGTATCCTTGTCGGTAAATATAAGGACCCAGTTGTAATTAAGGTTTGTCTAGGGACGTGACAGAGTTTTCTCCTAGGCCCTATGACCTCCTCCAGTTATGCGGATTTGACTCCAGTCCCCTGGGAAGCTGTTCATAGGAACTTTAACAATGGCGTCAGCATGCAGAAGACCAGTGCAAACTTAGTAAGTCAAAATCTGAGCACAGAACTGGGAGAAATGGGCAGGAAGTCCCAACCTTAGCCTAGGGAAGATTGGCA
This sequence comes from Nannospalax galili, assembly GCF_000622305.1. Classification (NCBI taxonomy): domain Eukaryota; kingdom Metazoa; phylum Chordata; class Mammalia; order Rodentia; family Spalacidae; genus Nannospalax; species Nannospalax galili. Next base: position 9,002 of record NW_008345071.1, read on the forward strand.
GCCTGAGGGAGGGAGGGTTGACCCCGTTTATCTAACAAAATATTTCATATACCTTTTTTTTAATTTTATGTGGTTGAGTATATAGCCTGCATGTTGGTAAGTACACTTGTGAGGGTGCCGGATCCCTTGGAACTGGAGCTATGCCTGGTTGTTTGCCACTGTGTGAGTGCTGGGATTCGAACCCCAGGACTATGTAGGAGTAACCAGTGCTCGTAACCATTGAACCATCTCTCCAGTCCCATGAGTTGATCGTCTTTAAGGGAGTGGTACTAGATAGGCTGAAGAGGCTGCAGTGGGTAAACTCGCACCGAGGGACATTTGGATTGGGTAGGGAAACTTGACTTGGAAAGGCCTTGACATATATGACAGAATGCATAAAATGCAGTGCGTGGGCTCTAGGGGGTGGAGGTGCACAAGGGTTCCACACACCATTAATACCTGTTGTATGAAATGCACAAAAAATCCAGTAAAATTATGCATTGAAAGAACAAAACACAGGATAATTTGAAATTCAATGGAGGAATTGTTTGCCGTCCTTAAATAACAGACCTATATTCACAGAAACACTTTGCCTAAGGAACCAAGAGGAATGGGTTACAAGTTGCATTCAAAGGAGAGATATTTAACGATGAGCACAAGGCATGTACGACCATCCTGCCTTGGCATTATTTAACAGTCTTCTAAGTAGCCTGCAATTCATGTGTGGTATTCAACGCTGTTCAAGACAAACCCCTGTGACAATTCTCCACGTGTAGGTGAATTTCTCGCATCTTCCAAAAAGACACTTTTCTTAAACAGAATTAAATAACCTCTTCTATAGCTATGGGGATCTGAGGCAGATGGACAAGCCACACACAGAGAGGGAAGCAAGCAAGGCATATGGGGAAATCTGAAAAGTTTATTAGTTCACGCAGCTCCAGCGGACCCTCCTTCTAAAGAACTCAAGTGCGCACTTTAGTTCCCTTTCAGCTTTTATAAGTCCCGCTGCGTTAATCTTTAACTGGTATTTCCTTGGTGGCTTTAAGTCATGGCTGACATGATTGACAGCACAGAAGTTTAAGTACCCCAAGTCCACTGAAAGAAGTCCTTCTGCAGAGGCAGATGTTTAGCGTTGTTCTGGGGTTACGCCTGAACAATGTCAAGGGCAGGTAAAGCTGTCACACACATGTTCCGCAAGACAGCTGTGACATCCATCAGCCAAGATAGCTTTGATTCTTTTTCAACGCAAATTTCAATGTTTATAAAACCAGTAAAGATGTCCCAAAGTATAAAAGTAACTCATGAAACGATATTTAGATATCCACAAAAGTGGCATTAAGTGGATGGCTATATCTATTTTCCGTATCAATATGATTTTAGCCATTCATCTCTTGAATCTGAGAGCATAGAAAACGTACATTTATGCAGAGTTCATCCAACACGTACCATCAGTAACGATACTTGTACGAGACTCCACAACTGACTTTCCGTGGGACATTGCTGTAACACATTTTCCTGCAGAGGCATGACACACACATTTCCTCATCCATGACAGACCAACGTCATTATTTTACCAGAGACCATCTTGGTGAACAAGGTTGTTTTTATTAGGGTCATTTAGAAAGATGGGTGGGGGATGCTCATAGGAGAAGGACCATCTTCCCCACTTCCCCCTAGACAACACTGGCTGGCGAGAGACTCCTCTATCAGCAGATGGTCACTCCCTCTGTAAATTTTGAGAGGGGCCATCAGGAATTTTGTTAAGTTTCTGCTTTCTCAGACATGTGAAGTTTTGTTTATTTTTTCTTGAGTCTGATGAGCCTCCCCTCTCCTTCCTGGTAGTGAAGTCAATTCAAAAGAAATTGCTCAATAGTAAACAGTAACAAGGCAAGTTGCTTTGCCTGAATAAACAGTAGAGTTTTAGTTACTTTTCGGTTGCCGTGAGAAAACACTAGGACTAAGGCAACTGATAGAAGAGAGAGTTTATTGGGCTCACAACAGAGACAGTTAAGAGTCCATCCCAGTGGGGCAGTGATGGCAGGGGCCAGTGGGAAGAGAGAGCTAAGGGCTCACAGAGTTAAGCAGGCCCTGGAAGCAAAGAGTGAACCAGGCAATCTGACAAGGCTTAGGAACACTCACAGGCCGCTTCCCATGACATCAAGCTTCCTCCAGTATGACCACATCTCATAAAGGCTCCGTGACCCTTCACAATGTGCCTGTAACTGGGGACAAACAGTTCTCCCAACTACAGCCGGTACTGAAACTCGTTTAGCCTCTGGGGAGCATTCTCCTTCAAACCACCACACTCCTCTCCTTCTAAGAAACACCGAGATTGATTGGGTTGTGGAGGTAATGGTTAAGCCCACGAAAGTTACCCTGGACTCAGGAGCGGTCGAGCAGGGGATCTCAGGATCATACCTTGCCTGAGAGTGCCAACAGATGCGAGCTTATAAGAAGGTGGTTATGGGGCGTTAATGGTAGAGCACACTTGCCAGACCACGCTCCCTGGTTGAGATAGGCCGTTGACCGCTGTCACCACTGATCATAGGGTAGACAAGACTTGGAGGGTGATCTCAGGTCAGACAACTCTGTTCCATGTCCAAAAGAGCTAAATAGACTCGACTTCCAGTGGGGTAAGGGTGGATCTTTGACTATTCCTACAGGGCCCCATCAGGGAAGAGCTTCAATGGCTGTGTTCTTCTCAATGCACTGCAAGCTCTTCCTAAAACGTGGGGCTTTTGAAGCAATGAGCTGCCAGTGGAGGAAGCCTCAATAGACTCAAGTTGGTAGATTAGGCATAACTGGCCTGGACTTGTATCTGGTCCGTGTGTGATTTCATTCAATTTTCATAGTTTGGAGTCTTAGGGGCCTGTCTGGCAGTGCCAACCACAAGACACCCAACCATAAGATTGAGAAAAGGATTTCTCAGTATGTCCAATAGTGGTTTTGTCTAGGTAAAGCTGCACTTACCTTTGGGGTATCAGCAAGCTGATCACACGGCGTCACTGGACTGACAACTCCAATTAGGGTTTTGTCTACCTGCGTCTGGGTGGTCAGTAGGCACCCGACAACTCCGTTGGTCAGCATACGCTGCCCTCCAGTACCTTCCTTCTTGTTAAAGTCAGTATCTGAGAAATAAATATCCTACCACGCCAGGGTGAGTCATTCAGTGATGGTTAAGAACTGTCTGTGGTAATGGGGGGGAGGGTCCTTTTTAAAGGAACCCTCTTTAGGTTCAACTTGGGCCTCATAAGACATGGAAAATGGGCAGTGAACCCAAGCAGTTCCCTGAGGTCCAGCTACTTCCCTTCCAGGAGGTCTAGCCCAGCAATACAGGAAAGGGGCTGAGATCTCAGAACAGGGGCTCCCACCTTTATTGGCCTAGGCTGAACATCCTATATTGCAAGGACAGATGGGTGGTTATATAAGTCAGTTGTGAAGCTTCTGAAGGACTTAGACTGACATCATTTGTTCCCATGTGCCATCCTCTCACAAGCCACGTGGCTAGGGGCTCACTGATTGCTTGCTTGTAAGTTTTTCCTACTTTTAACCTTTCCAGTGTGGGGTATTTCCTAGCTGCAGCACTGTTAGCTTTTCTTCCCTTTTGTATCCATGGTTGAATCTGAGGGGCATCTTTAACTACTTCTATTTTTAGGTCATCTTCTTTTTTACTATCATCTGTCTTTTCCGCTGAGTCCTTGGACCTTACCCACGTTAAAATCTCCCACTTTTTTTCCCCTCTCAAGCTCTGACTGGATCTGCCAGGACCTCGCTAGCCTTTTCACCTTGCCCTGGCTGGGACACATCTGTCATTATGCAAAGTGGCCACACCACCTTTCCGGGAGCTGTGTTTTGTGTCCAGAGCTAGTAAAAGATTTTCTGCCCTCTGGACAACCTTTAACAAATCTTCACATACCCACAACATACCCACACATTTACAACACAACTGTGGCCCATGCTTCTGCACGGCCGGCCCATTTTTAGATACATATTTTATAATCCATTGTAAAAATTATAGCAGTGCCACCATCAGCTCTCTAGCTTTTTCCAAACTTCCATGGTTTGTCACTTTTGCAAATTCATCCTGCTGACGTGTGCCAATTTTGTCACACCCAGCTCTGCGCAGCTCAGACCACCATTCCGATTGCCCACGCATCTTGGGACCGCAGCCTCACCCCAGGTCGGTAAATGCCCGCTTTCTCTTCCATGTGGGTGAGACGACAGGGCCATCTTTCTCTCCACACCCACCACCACACGTTTTCGTGGCGGCTCATGGTTTCTGTCCCGAGATGGTGCGTTAAACCCCTCTTCCCTTGGCTAGCTCTCCACAGTCAACTCTCCTCAGCAGGCCCCACAATTCGGAGGAAACAGGCTGTTCGGGACACAACGTTTTCGTGGCGGCTCATGGTTTCTGTCCCGAGATGGTGCATTAAACCCCTCTTCCCTTGGCTAGCTCTCCTCAGCAGGCCCCACAATTCGGAGGAAACAGGCTGTTCGGGACACAAAGGGATTCTGGAATTTGGAAACATATAATGCTGAGGAAAGCCCGGGGTGTTCTGAGGATCCCAGACAACCTCGTCAGGGTATCATACAGGGGCTGATGCCCTACTTTCCATGGTCAGAAAATGCATGAAGGAACTGACAGGTGTACCCCGTCTCAACTCCTTAACCAAATTCTCCTGTGAGCTTGGTCTGTCGTCCCTGAGGCATTGTGTCTTTGGAAAAAAACAGACAGAGATCACCATTCGTCAATAAATCCAGTCCTATTGCATAATACAGGGATTAGCAATAAGCATTCCCAATGTGGGCACTGCTAAGGAACTCTGGGGGTGGGGAACAAAGGCAGAGAGAGAGAGAGAGAGAGAGAGAGACAGAGAGACAGAGAGACAGAGAGAGAGAGAGAGAGAGAGAGAGACAGAGAGAGAGAGAGAGAGAGACAGAGAGAGACAGAGAGCAGGATTACTCAGAGGCTCACCAGAGGTGGTTAGAAACCAAAAACCTGCAGGTGGTTTTGAGTGTCAAGGCAATCCCTCCCCACCACCAGTTCCCACAAACAGGCAGCCACCCACATCAAATCTGAAGGGAGAGGGAGTGAGGGATGACACTGTTGAGCCTGAGGCCGCCCCATGGTCCAGGAGTTAGTCGTGACTGAGCTGTTCTTGCCAACTGTTTCCTGGGTTTTAAGAAGGTCCTCGCTGCAAGCTTGTATCATGACATGGGGAACTAAGTGTAAGAAGAAGGGGTAAAGACAGAAGGGAGAGTCTGTGACAAGCACAGGTTCGTTTCAGAGAAATAAAACCTGAGAAGCCTCTGTTTTTACCTCTTACAGAAACTGTAAGAGTTATAAAAATAACTATTGGAAATAATAAGAGTTTATTTCAGCTGACAGTTCCTCAAGGAGAATCCATGTGAGGGCAAGGGTGGACCAGGCAACAGGAACAGGAAGCAGAGAGATCTTCTCTCCATCCACACACAGGAAGTGGAACAAGACCCTGAACTCTCAGATCCCACACCCAGTGACTTACATCACCCTGAAAAGTTCAACTTTCTTAACTTCCCCCTCAACTGGGAACCAAATATTCAGACCCCTGAGCCTGTGGGGGACCTGCCTCCTTCAAACCACCCCCGGCACCTATCAGAGATGGAGAGAGAGAGAGCGTCTCTCATAGTTCTGGGTTTCTATCAGAGCTGAGGGAAGGGGTGAGCTCTGGTAGATTAAGAAGGGTGCAAATGGCAATATAGGTGTGGACTTTGGGAACTTGACTTTGGAAAATGAAAAGTGTCACAGTAGGGAGAGGTTATCTGAGCTGGAGTGTAATTACAGTAGCTGAAGGGATTATTCTTCTTGACATGCAGTTCACAGGAACCGAGAGAGCTGGAACAGTGTTGCCTTTGAGTCATGTTCTCGTTCTCACAGAACTTTAAGGCCACATCACTCAGGAGTCTGAGACTGTCTTCCAAACTCACCACTCGTGATGCATATGAAAGAAAGTTTGAAACACACCTTAAAAGTCCCATCTACTTTTAATTGCACACTTATTGCTATTTAAGAGTCAGAAAATGAATTTTCTCTTTGCGTACCTCTGTGTGTATGTGCATGGGAAGAAGTTCATATATGTACACATGTGCAGAAGCTGTAAAACCAGGAATATTGTTAGCCAGGAAGAGTGAGACAGAGTCTCTCACTGATGTGAAACTCACGTGCTTATTAGGCTGGGCGGGATGTCGCAGAACCCCCACATAGTCTTCTATCGCATCCTCCAAAGGGACCAAAGTGTCTGGGGGGGGGCCACGCACATGTGTGTGTGTGTGTGTGTGTGTGTGTGTGTGTAACACATGCTTATTATATTCTTGGTCCTGAGGAGAATGTGATAGAAAAGTATACAGGGGTACCAAGCAAAGTTCTGGGATCAAACTGAGGTCCTCATGTTTATGTACAAGCACTTGACAGACTGAGCTGTTTCGTCAGATAATTTTTTTCCAAGTAAAAACTAATTTGTGTTCAACGATAGATTAAGGGGTTTTTATAATATGGTCAAATTAGAGTATATACCTCTGTGCATTGCACAAGAATTTTTTTTCCTATGGTAACAGTTGTTTACGTGTAATTTATTCAGTCATTGAATGTAGACTCCAGTCTCACAGGACATGGAAAGATAAACCGTGAGGCACTGATTGTGATTTTTATGGGAAATGCGGAAGAATACAGTATTTTATTTTTATGTGCATGATGCCAAAACCATGGAGGTGGAGAAATGACTCCATGGTTAAAAACACTGGTTTCACAAGTGCCTCTACAATAGGATGAGTCCTTTGGGTATATGCCAAGGAGTGTTATAACCGGGTCATTGCTCTTTTCACAATAGCTAAGAGATGGAAGCAAACTAAGTGTCCCTCAATTGATGAGTGGTTAAGGAAAATGTGGTAGATTTACACTATGGAGTTTTGTTAAGCAGTAAAGAAAGATGAAATAATGAAATTTTCAGGTAAATGGATGGATCTAGAAACTGTTACACTAAGTGAAGTAACACAGACTCAGAAAAACAAATGACATATGTTCTCCCTCATATGTGGCCCCCAGCACCAAATCCTTTAAAATTCCAGGTCCTTTTAATAAGATGATGCTATACAGCAGTCCCTTCTGCACGAAATAACTACCATCATCACAACTTCAGCTGAGCCTGATCACTAAACATAGCCACGATTGGGCTTGTTGACAGTTGTGCTCATTCATTAAAGGAGTGCCAAGCAGGGTCATTGGACCCTCACTGGAGTATCCAGCCACTCTTCCCAGGCAATTAGTCTACCCTTGGATCCAGTGGACTTTCATATGAACATTTGAAAATTGCCCTGTTCTGACTTTTTTCTAGTTCTCTGTCTAGAACATGTAATGCTAATTACTCTTGCCTTTACTTCTCCTTCATATCTCCTATTCATGATTCAAGGATGTTCTTTTCCCCCTAGAGATAAGAGTTATACAATTTGGGAGTCTTTTGGATAGACCCACTGAAGGGGTACTTCAACTGCCTCACCCTGCATCCCTGTTCAGGATGGAAGAAGCTAGAGCGGTCTGCATCCCGATTCCCTATTGGCAATTTGGGTAACCTCTTTAGAGGATACTATGATAAGATTAGGAGGTAGGAATTGGCTAGGCAGTTAGGGTAAAAAGACCCCAAAGAAAAGTAGCCCATTTATTGGCTAAAAGTCAAAATGTCCTTGAGTCTGTCAGCAACATACTCTGTTCCAAAGGCCAAAAATGTCCAAAGTGTTTGGGAGTTTGTATCTAATCCTTAAAAGATTTTAGGGTTTTCTCTTCAGATGGGGGAATGTTGGAGGGGAGGGAGTGGGCATGGATTTGATCAAAACATGCGTGGAATTCTCAGTAAAGTTTTTGTAAAAGTGAAATAATAATGATTGAAAGCAAAGCAAAACAAAACACTGTTTCCTTCTGCGTAGACCTTGTGCTTGTTCCCAGGTCCAGGGGATCCAATGCCCTCTTCTGGTCTCCACTGGCATTACATGACATAGATGCACTCGGTACTTGTCAACAAAACCTTATATGTATAACTTTTAATATTAAAAACTTTTAAAAAACCAATGCTTTCCACGGGATTTCATGTCGATGGTCCTGGTCTCTTTAACCATCATTGGTTTTTTTAGCCGTCGTTCACCAGCGTCAGTTCTCCCAATAAATGGAAGGTCTCACTTCACTGGTGTCGGTGTCTTAGGAATCACAGCCCCAGCTGATCAAACCCCATAGAGTCTGCATTTAAAACATCGCGTAAACCCCCTTGTTAGAGTCTCTGAGAAACTCTCAAATTTCTCTCTAAACATTCAAAGTGACTTGACTGTATTTCTTTGCACATTCATACACTCCAACCTCTCACTGAAGGTCCCACTAAGCTCTATCCACTCAGTGGCGGCTTCTTCTTCCTCCTCCTCCTCCTCCTCCTCTTCCTCCTCCTCCTTCTCCTCCTCCTCTTCCTCCTCCTCCTCTTCCTCCTCCTCCTCTTCCTCCTCCTCCTCTTCCTCCTCCTCCTCTTCCTCCTCCTCCTCTTCCTCCTCCTCCTCTTCCTCCTCCTCCTCTTCCTCCTCCTCCTCTTCCTCCTCCTCCTCTTCCTCCTCCTCCTCCTCTTCCTCTTCCTCTTCCTCCTCCTCCTCTTCCTCCTCCTTCTTTCTTCTTCTTCTTTTTAAATTGAACTATTGCAAGCTCCACAATACTCCACAGTCCTCCCCCAAAACAACATGGTCAGGTCTATCACAGCAAGGTTCTTCCTGTCTGGTACCAATTTCTGTATTGATTAAATCACAATGTGTCTCATGGATGATCTTTGACACTTTGTATGTATGCAGAGTAACTTGAATATATTTTAAGAAAATGTGCAGATAGTGCCACATGGTAGACTTATTTCAATTACAAAAAACTATCCGTTTGTGTATTTAGAGATTTATTTATTGGGGGGGTACGTGCATACTGCAACAGAGATGTGGAGGTCAGAGGAGAAATGTTGAAAATCAGTTCTCTCATTCCATTATGTTAATCCCAGACATCAAACACATGTTGTCAAGCTTGGCAGCAAATGTGTCTACTTGCTGAGTCATGTCACTGTCATCCATCTATCTATCTATCTATCTGTCTTCTATCTATTTCTATCATCTATCTCTATCTCTCATCTATCTATCATCTATCTATCATCATCTATCTATCATCTATCAATCATCTGTCTGTCATCTATCTATACATATATATCATCCATCTATGTATCTATATATGCCTGTATCTGTTTCTATCATCCATCTATCACCTATCTATCTATCATCTATCTATCTGTCTGTCTGTCTGTCTATCATCTATCTGTCTATCTGTCATTCTATCATCTATCATCTCTCTATCAATCATCTGTCTATCATCTGTCTGTCTATCTACCCATCTATCTATTATCTATCTGTCTGTCTGTCTGTCTATCATCTATCAATCATCTATCATCTGTCTATCTATCATCTATCATCTTCTGTCTGTCATCTATCTATCTCTCATCTATCTCTCATCTATCTATCATCTATCTATCATCTATCTATCATCAATCATCTATCTATCTATCTATCTATCTATCTATCTATCTATCTATCTATCTATCTATCTATCTATATCTATCTTGTCTTCTATCTCTATCTATCATCTATCTCTATCTCTCATCTATCTATCATCTATCTATCATCTATCTATCTATCATCTATCAATCATGTCTGTCATCTATCTGTATATATATATCATCCATCTATGTATCTATGTATGCCTGTATCTGTTTCTATCATCCATCTATCACCTATCTATCTATCTATCATCTATCTGTCTGTCTGTCTGTCTAACATCTATCTGTCTATCTGTCATTCTGTCATCTATTATCTCTCTATCAATCATCTGTCTATCATCTGTCCGTCTATCTACCCATCTATCTATTATCTATCTGTCTGTCTATCATCTATCTATCAATCATCTGTCTGTCTATCTATCATCTTCTGTCTATCATCTATCTATCTATCTCTCATCTATCTATCATCTATCTATCATCAATCATCTATCCATCATCTATCTATCATCTATCTATCTGTATATATATTTGTAATTTTATTGAAATGTTGTACGACATACACAATATCTTAATCATCTTTATACCTCATTCCTCCTTGGCATCCTCCCATAGCCCTCCCCCAAGGAATTCAAACATTCTGTCATTTATGTTTAAACCTATGGTGTCAAGTTTGCGTCCACAGACGTCTCTCAGTGCAAGTTCATCCACTGAGATCTGCTCAGCCTTTCTACAGTCCCTCCCTTTTAGACAACTAGCTCTTCCTCCCCCAGCCATCATCAGTTGCCAAAAGTTCTTTGACACAGATTAGGGCCTGGTGCCCATTTCTTTTAAAACAAATCATTTAGCATCCCATTGTCAATCAAGTTGGAGACTGAAATCTCATTTTTGAATACTTTTATTCACTAGAGGATTTACCTTAAAATAATACCCAGACACACACCTTCTTGGGGACTTGCTTCCTAATGAGCTATCTAATCTCTAGTGGTCACAAAAATACCTGAACAGGAGTTCAACAAAATAGACTCCAAACTAAATGGACTCTGACCTAAATGGACTTCATACATTATACATATATAGATGTGTGTGTGTGTTCATGTATGAAGTCCTCAAAAATAAATAGAAAAAATAATAAAACACACAGGCACTTGTACACACACACACACACACACACTGAACTATCTCACTAAAAGTAACGTAGCCTAAGTTACTCCATTTTGCCAAAGCAGCCATTTCAGAAGTGACTTTTACCTTACTTTTGAGAGCTACCTTGAAGGGAGAAGCAACTTTCAATTTTGAGAAGTGACCTGACCACATGCCACAGGGTGTTGTAATCTAGGCCGCTTATCTAAACCTGCTTTGCTTACCTATCATCTAGGCTGGCAGTTGACTAACCATTTATCTTGCTTCTGTAAACCTGCTTCACTTACCCAAGCCCCAGTCCGCACAATGACCAATAGTGATTGGTAAATTCAGATTTTGCTGTGTTGTAGAAACCTGATTGGTCCACTTGTTCTGCTTTCTATATTCCTATAAATATTCTCGCTGACTGGTGTTCAAGGCTTCTATTCCCAACATAGACAGTGTGGTCGGCCATAATAAAACTGTACCTTGTGCTGTTTTCAATTAAGTGATGTTGATGATTTTTATTTGGGATCTGGTATAACACACACAGACACACACACACAGACACACACACACACACACACACACACACACACTGCCTTACAAGAGTTACACAGCCTGTTTCTGGACAGGGAAATACTATAATACCACCAAGTAAAATGACCTGTTTTGTACTGATATTATTATCCATACTGTTATTAAAAGTGTAAAAATTTGGGGTGAAGTTTTTATAATTTGAAAATGATTTTCTCCTGAGTACAACTGCAAACAAAATATTACAAAACTCAGTGTACACATGTAAATACGTATATTTGGAGATAAAGTCTGGAAATCTAGAAAGGAGACCAAGAGACAGAAATGTTCGGTGACAAGGAAGGTCAGAGATTGAGCCAAAAGGCAGATGGGATATGGAACAGAAAAACTGTCCGGGCAAAGGTTAGGCTACAAGGCGGCGCTGGACAGAGGTAACCAGAGGATGGGGGAGATGGGAGGGACAAATACAAAATACAAAATGTATTTTGTTCAAATATGTCATTGATGAGACCAGAGACACAAACTTGTGGGGCAGTGCAGGGACCTCGCAGCAGAATGCCAGAAGAGATCTCCTGTTTACAACCTTCCGAGAGAGACCCCCTTTTAAAAGACTGCAGATGCCTAAGGGATTCCATTTGCATTCTCCTGGAACCGGGACGGTTATTAGCTGCCAAGTGGGTGCTGGGCATCGAACCTGAGCCCTCCCAATGAACACTCAGTGCTCTCAACTGGTGAACGATATCCCCAGCCCCACAAAGCAATGCCTTGAAGGCCATGAGTTCAGTAAAAGTTTTATGTGATTTTGACCACCCGGATCCTTAAGTTCTGAGCCAAACTCACCCAAAAGTTGAGAAGGTGTCCGCTGTTCTCAAAAACACCCCGATATCCCTGTATCGTTATAATCGAATCTCACACATTACAGGCTGTTTAGAAAACTGAACACATCCAAAACCTCGGAGTCCCGAATCTTGCATGTGACAGGATTTGTCTGTGAGATGTTACTGTTGCTCCTTCTGTCAGTCATTAACGCCTGCCTTCCCAACTGTCCTAAGCACTTAACAACTTCAGGAGAAATGGAGAACTATGACTGGCTCCTATGTCTATGGTTTAAATGAACTGTCAAGCGAATGGTAAGAGGGTTCAGTCTGTAAAGAGATACTATGGACAGTCTGTAGGAGAGCTGTCGAGGGACAGTTATACAAAACACACATACACACACACACACACACACACACACACCATCATGGTGAACAATACCAGCCTTCAGAATGACGTGAACATTCTCATACTGTACGTTGTTTTGTTGAGTGTCAAGTTCAGGCAGGTTTCTCCCACCTTCTCACACAAGGGTCTAAACCCAAGGTCAATAATTCTTAAGAATTTTTAAAACCCAATTTTCAAGCCCAGACAATGCTACAGTGTAATTATACAAATGTACAATCAAATAAATCATATTAAAATGATCACATGCTGACAGTTTCTTTCACAGTAGTAAATTAAAAAATACTTAATTTATTTAAAAATACTGGCCATATATCCTGATTTACCAGTTTCTTTACATTTCATTCAAGCACGTTCATATTAAAATTTTAAAAATTATGAATGCAAAATTAGATTCTTTTTTCAAACTAAACTTTGTTAGTGTGGGGCCATTTAATATACTGGTATGAATTTTACTGACATCATTTTATTTTTATTTATTGTGTGTACATGTTCCTGTGAATTTTTCCTGAATCTCTCTCTGTCTCTCTCTCTGTCTCTCTCTCTCTCTCTCTCTCTCTCTC
>NW_008345071.1:22033-38778 GCF_000622305.1 Nannospalax galili
CTCTCTCTCTCTGCATGTGCCTGACACAGGCCATTGGTCGACTCTATCTTCCGTAAAGATGCTTCAATTTATTCATTTATTTATTTATTTATTTAATTTATTTTTTGGTCTTTTTGAGACAGGATCTCCCTGTAGCCCCAGCTGTCCTGGAACTCACTATGTAGACCAGGCTGGCCATGAACTCATAGAGATCTGCCTGCCTCTGCCTCCCGGGAGCTGGGATTAAAGGCGTGCGCCACCAGTAAGTTATACTCACTGAACCTGAAGGTCAGCGATTTGCTCAGCCTCCTGAACAGCAATCTCACGTGATTCCCTGGATGCGTGTGCCCACGCTGGGGTTACAGACATGGGCCACCTTTCCTGGCTTCGTACTTGGGGCCTGGGGAGGCAACCCGAGGTCTTCAGGCTTGGGTGGCAAGACTTTTATAAACTGCACCATCTTACCAGTCCCCTAGCTGTTACTCTACTTGTTTTGCTTTTCATTTTTAGAAACAGGGTCTCCCTGTGGCCCCACTGGCCTGGAACTTGCTACGTAGACCAGGCCTTGATTTCACAGAGATCTGCCTGCCTCTGTCCCCCAATGCTGTTGTTAAAAGCATGTGCCACCAGACCTGGCTTTGGCAATTATTTTAAATCATGGAAATAGAAGTGAACAATTAGTCTTAGCTTCTGTTAAAATTGTAATGATATACTATTTGATCAGAACATTTTTGGTCCTTTTAGCTATTTGGATTACAACCTTTAGAATTAAATTTAATCAGGCCTTATACCTTAAGAATTTGATCTTTCAAAGGAGTTTCAAAATATTTAAACAGATTATTTAAAAAGGTAAGGATCATCATATGTTCTGATATATGAGAAAAATTGAAATAAACTTTGTAATTCAAAATAGACATAAATGTCATCAGTGTTTGATAACCATAGGTAGTATGTATTCTGAGATGGTTTTCTTCTTCAATTATCATGTATGCTGTGATTCCAGTCTTGAAACTAAGTCCTAATAGAATATATCCTGATTTTTATGATGGTACAAGTGCATTTTGTTAGGATGCATTCCTAATTAGTAGCAGAATTGAGTCAGAAAGACACAGGGCATCGAAATAAGACTATGACTGTGAAAATGGCAGTGGTTTCATCCCACTATTGTGCAACACAGTCTTACACTCACCTCATGTTAAGCAAAATTTATTTTCTGTTTCCTTTGCATCACTGAATGTTCGTTGCTCTTCTCACGCATCTCTGAAAAACTAACAAAGCAGGCATTCTCATGCACAAATCAGTTAGAAGGTTAACGGACATTCCCACCTTCTCAACTCTCACGCCGTTTTTGAACATACTGTGTCCCATAGGAAATAAATAAATGTGATTTTAGTGGTCATTAGAATAATGGTCATTACAGTGTGGAATCTTGTAAGCTGACAGAGTGACTCAGATTCACCTACGAATCTTGCAATTGGAAGATTTTGAAGCAGTCAGCATTATATCAAGTGGTACGTAAACTCCAAGATATCATTTTTGACCCTTAGCGGGTTTACTCTGGACCTCAAACTAATGGAATACTATCAAGTCTGGGTGGAGAGAAGAGCTGATTTCCATAGATGGACAGTTGTAAACATGGAGGCTTATAGCCTCTGAGACAGGAATAAAAACCAGACAGAGACACAGACAGACAGACACACAGAGAGACCACCCCCAATAGTCCACCCGCGTACCTGTGAAAGGTTGAGCTCACAGGGGTGCCTGTCATGATCACAAGGCATTTTGAAGGCATGAGGTCTACCCAGAATCTTCCTGTCTTTGCAGTTCATCCTCTGTCTGCTGCAGATGATCTGAGAACCACGATAATTTTAAAGACTTGAACCAACCACACTCTTCATGTCGTTGGGCAGTTTGTACAACACATACTGAGTCACTGTGCATGGTCATAAAATGTGAATTCTTCCCAATGTTTCTTTGGTGGCATAGGAGTTGGGTCTTTTAACCGAGGAGATTAAAGTGAAAGGCAGCTCAAGTTAAGCTGAATAATAGACATTTTGCGGCCGTACGGCACAATACAGCTCAGTTGGATCTAGGACAGTAATATTTATTTTTCTTACGTCATGCTTAAAGAAGTTGAAAAATGGGTCCTCACCCATATGTGGCTCCCAGCACCGAATCCTTTTAAATTCTGGGTCCTTTTAATAAGATGATGCTATTCAGCAGTCCCTTCTGCATGAAATGACTGCCATCATCATGACTTCGGCTGAGCCTGATCGCTAAACATAGTCACAACTGGGGTTGTTGATGGTTGTGCTCATTCATTAAATAGTGACAGGCAGGTCAGTGGACCCTCACCTGAGTATCCAGCCACTCTTCCCAGCAAACTAGTCCAGCCTTGGAAGACAAAAGAAAAATGAGGAGAAATCCAGTAGAGGGATGCTTTCGGAAGCCCTTGTCAAGAAACTCCAACGGACTCTCATAGGAACATTTGAAATTTGCCCTGTTCTGACTTTTTTCTAGCTCCCTGTCTAGAACTTGTAGTGCTAATTACTCTTGCCTTTACTTCTCCTTCACATCTCCTATTCAGGATTCAAGGACTTTCTTTTCCCCTTAGAGACAAGAATTATGCAATGTGGGAGTCTTTTACATAGACCCACTGAAGGGGTGCTCCAATTGCCTCACCCTGCGTCCCTGTTCAGCATGGAAGAAGCCAGAGCGGTCTGCGTCCCTATTCCCTGTCGGCCATTGGGGTAACCCCTTCAGAGGATGGTGTGATAAGAATAGAAGGTAGGAATTGGCTAGGCAGTTAAGGTAAAAGGACCCCAAAGAAAAGTAGCCAGTTTCTTGGCTAAAAGTCAAAATCCACTTGGGCCTGTTAGCCACAAACTTTGTTCCAAGGGCCAAAAATGTCAAAAGTATTTTGGAGCTTTTATGTAATCCTTAAAAGATTTTAGGGTTACCACTTCAGAGGAAGGAATGTTGGATGAGAAGGAGTGGGCATGGATTTGATCAAAACACCTTATATACATTTATGAAATTCTCAATAAAGTTTTTGTAAAAGTTTAAAAAAAATTAAAATTAAAAAAATTTTAAAAATGAAAAAAAATAAAAATGGGTGTACAAGTGTCTCTATGTCTACCTCGGCTTTAACTCTGAAAGAACATGCGTAAGACTAGTTTCTAAATGTAAAGGTGGCACCCCGTGTTGTGAGCAAATGGAATCACTGGATTTCTTCCCAGAGTTAGAGGAATCATGGGAACACTTAGGGGAGTGTGTTTAAATTTAAGAAATAAATCAGAAGGCATGAATTCTTATCTATGCAAAATTTGCATATCTGTACTGATAGTGAACTTGATGATTTCTCATGCTATACATGTGAAATTCAAAATTTGATTGGAGAACATGACACTCATCAATTAGAAGTCAGAAAATTGACTTTTGGGTTTACAGCAACCTTAAAGTAAAGAATGATGGAGAAAAACCTTGTAACATTGCTAGACGAACATAACTTCTAACTATATTCTAAATATGGATCCTTATATTTACAAACAAACATACCTCTCACCACTCATCAAACGTCTTTTTGTAAAAATCAGACACTATTACAGAGTTCCACATTGGTCAAACACAGACAATAAGTGTCTGTGAGGCGTGGGGTCCTAAGTGACACATCTATCATACCATCCCCACCCCTAAGCCTCAAGAAAATTAGCAGAACAGGGGGTCGAAAGAATATTAACGCATCTCTTAACTCTCACCAGGAAAGGTTCCTTATGAAATAGATGGCAATTAATCAAGTGACCCCCAAATGGCTACAAAGACAGGTGGTAGAGAGTTGGATCTGGGACAAGTCGGAAACGGGGGGATACGATCAGCACTATTTGTATAAAGCTCTCAAAGACTACGTCCAACAAATCCAGGTAGACTGGTGGGCAGCTACTGGTAAATTTATTATACACTCACACACTTCTAGAGGGCAGCATTTGACAAAATGTTCCTGGGCACTGCTTATGAGGTGATCTTCTGCAAACGCATTGATAAATATACATATATGCACATGTATGTGCATCCGGTCATTGGACACGGTGGCAAGACTCTTTCATCCCAGAATTTCAGAGGCAGAGGCAGAGGCAGGCAGATCTATGTGATTTCTAGTCCAGCACAGTTAGGTCCAGGCCACCCCGTGCTACATAGAACCAAAGACCAAAACAAATCCCCCGCTTCAAAACAACCTCCCCTCAAATAAAGAAACGAACAAACTCCCTCCGAATAAAG
Source organism: Nannospalax galili (assembly GCF_000622305.1). Taxonomy (NCBI): domain Eukaryota; kingdom Metazoa; phylum Chordata; class Mammalia; order Rodentia; family Spalacidae; genus Nannospalax; species Nannospalax galili. Next base: position 26,288 of record NW_008345071.1, read on the forward strand.
AAATAAAGAGGTTATTTTTTCACACCGATGCTATTGCACTGAGGATTACATTTGACAGTCTTCATATTTATACCTATGAAAATGGAAATAACTGATGGAGTATAAAAGATATCAAAAATGTATATTAAAAAATAGATCTGTTCAAAGGGCTGGAGAGAAGGCTCAGTGTTTGGGAGCACTGGCTGCTCTCGCAGAGGACCCGGGTTCAGTTCTCAGCACGTATGTGCTGCCTCCGAACCGTCCTCAACTCCAGTTCCAGGGGAATCCAAAGCCTTCTTCCCACCTCCGCAGCACTGCACGACACGGGCGCACTCTGGCAATACACACACACACATAAAAATAAAAATAATAGATACAATAAAGACCTCAGAGGCTGGCAACTGTCTTTAACAGAGGGAAACCCCATCAAAACCCTCCAGGTTTAAAGCAAACAAGTTGTCCTGTACAAACACAGCAGGCCTGGGTGCCATGACCACTGCTGTGAGTGCTTGCTGTCTGGAAAATTCTGCCTGGCTGTGGTCGTCCACCCCTTCTGGCTGTTAGAGACTTTCCACCTCTTCTACAAGGATCACTGATCCCTGGGAATCACATGCTTGTCATCGCTGTCGTATTCAGGGAGAGACACCCCGCAGCCTCTAAATCTCTCGTGGGTTTCTTTGTGAATAACCGTTTGCTGCCGAGGTCTCTAGTCAGAATTGGGAAATGAGTTAATCTATGTGCATAACAGTAACACTTGCAATGTTGATAGTCTTAAGACAGTGGGATTTGGATTTTGGAATGAAAGCATTTTGCATTATGAAACACTCATGAATATTATGGTAAAATAAGTCATTTTTGCTGGGATGTCAAAATGACAGGGACTTAATCTGGAAGGTTAACCGTCATTTTCTTTTTTAAAAAAAATTACTTTTTATTTATTTTATGTGTATGTGTATATTGCCTGCAGGAACGTGAGTGCACTGGTGACATACAATGCGCACAGAGGACAGAATGTCCCCTGAAACGGGATTTACGGACACTCGATAGCCAGCACGGAGCTGGGGACACGGCTCAGATATGAGTACTGGCTATTCTTGCAGAGGACTTGGGTTTGGTTCACAGCACCCACAGGGCGGCTGACAGCCATCCTTAACTTCAGTTACAGGACATCTGGACACCCTCTTCTGACTTCCACAGGCATTGCGTACATGAGTGCACTTGGATACATGCAAGCAAAACATTCACACACATAAAATAAAAACAGAGAAAGCAAATGAAATAGAATCATGGGCAAGAATTCCCAAACAAATAACCATTAGCAAAATCCTACTTGGAATCATACCTGTTGACGTCTGTGAATTTGTGTTGTATACATGTGTGGGGTTTTTTGACAAACGCACTTGTGTTTGGGGACACACTTCCCCATGAAAGTATATGTGGAGGCCTTAGAACGACATTCGATGTTTTCCCCAGTCACTTCTCCACCTTTACTTTCTCTTTTCTTTTTGTCTTTTTGAGACAGGGAACTCACGACGTAGACCAGGCTGGCCTTGATGTCACAGAAATCTAGCTGCCTCTGCCTCCTGAGTGCTGGGATTAAAGGCGTGCGCCACCACACCCAGCTCCTTCTTACTTTTTTGAGACAAGGCCTACCATTGAGCTACTGTTTTGATTATGCCAATTGGATAGCAATCCCCAGGGATCATCTTGCAAATCCTCCCAGCAACGGGATTACAGAGGCATGATACTGTATCTGACTTTTGCTCAAGTGCTAGATATAAAAACTAAGTTTCTCACACTTGCACAGCAAGCACGTGACCCACTGAATCATCTCCCCCGACCCCAGACCCCAGGAGTTTGCCATTTACCTAACTGTACTGTCTTCTTCTAAATCCCATGCATGGTACTAACTCTGCTTAACCACATACTTATTAATCTGGTAGAAAACTCACTGGAAAACAGAGTCCTCTCAGATGGACCATGAAACACCATATTTATTTATTTACATTATGTGGAAATGGGATGTGAACCTCGAGTCCTTTTGTTTTTGTTTTTTTTATTTTTTTCCAGTGTTTTAAGTGTTACGATCATTTAGCCTCAACTCTGAAATCATACCTGATGTAAAATACATATCATATGATAACGCACAGGTCTGCATTGTTACAGCTTATGGCTTCCCCTGCTAAGTTACTGTGATATTTTTCATAATAATAAAGATGGTGTATTATCCCAGTGCACACAGTATTGATTCCGTAGTTAAAATGGAGTATTCCTGTGAATTGGACATGCAACACTTTTCTTCAGACAGAAAAATTCTGTCTGTGAAACAGTTTATTCAATCATCCCAAGAACGAACGGCACGGGAAATTGCAAAGGGGGAGAGGAAGGAAGGTCACAAGGCAGGGTGCAGACCTCACAGGACAGGACAATACTCAATAAAAAGGAAAATGTTGCACAGTTGGTGTTAAAGAATACCTTTCTTCAAAGCAACGTGAAGAGTGCCCTCAGAGTCCTGGAAGGATTGTCCCCACTTTGCTAACGCCCAGCTCTCTGATGTCTCCACCAGTTTCAAAGCTATTGATTTAAGATTCTGTTCTGCTGTTAGAAAAACTTCAAGAAACTGCTTCTACATTGGAACATTAAATATGAGGTGAAGTAAATCAGTGCTCACAGGCAATGAAAACTCATACATGTCAGCGGAATAAACAATCTCTCTTTTGAGGTAACACTTGTGTTTTTGAGTTTAAAGGGGACCGGCACAACTAATTTCACAGGACTCCGTCTTTGAATGTTCCTAAGGATTCTGGAAAAACATTTTTCTGTGTGGTCTTGTATCAGCAATTAGTTTGAAGATATCAAACACACATGTGAGATATGTATGCGCGTGCTCAGACGTATACATCTATATGTGTATCTCTATCTATGTATCTTAAAGTGTATGTCACAGTCAAGAAATATTTCCAGAAATCCCATTTCCAGTTAAGAAATATTCAACTACCAGTTTTCTCTACTCACACAGAACTTTATCAGGATAAGACATATGCTGTATTTTAAAACCTGACAAAATACTTCATATTACCAAATAAAAGATCCATTCAGATGAATGTTACATGTTAAGTGCTTGAAATATGCGATACTCTAAGCCTTAACTTGGCCTCCTTTGGAGGACAAGTATTTTTCTATTAGACACTTCAAAGTTGCTATGGAATGTGTTCTAATCAATTTATTTAGGACAGGTGCAGGTAAAAACATAGTGAACACTTTATGTTCTTCCAAATAAGAAGTCAGATCCTACCCCTAAAATCAGTGCTATATTTTACATTTAAACCATATAGCAGATCGTGCTGGTACAATGCATTTAATCCCAGCACTCAGGGGGCAGAGGGCAGGCAGATCAGTGTTCCATCAAGGCCAGTCTGATCTATATAGTAAGGTCCAGGATGCAGGGCCTACAGGAAGGCCCTGTCTCAACAAAAGAAAACAGCAATAATAAAATACATGCCACTTCTGAAAAGGAAGATAAAGATAATTAGAACATCATTAGAACTTTACGGTGATTCTCAGGACGGACTGAAATTTAAATGGAAGGAAAATCTGTGAGTAGACAATCTGAATCAAGCAGGTCCCTAATTCATTTTAAAAAATATTTTAATTTTTTGGATTTATTTTATGTGTATGAGGATACTATCTGCACGCATATAAGTGCATCTGTGTCACACACCGCTCTCAGTGGTCAGAAGAGGCCGTCCTCAAGTAATGGATAATTGTTAGTTGCCAGGTGGGTGCTGTGAACTGGGTCTTCTGCAAGGGCAGCCAGTGCTCTTAATCACTGAGTCATCGCTCCAGTCCCTTTATGGGTTTCTTACTACTCTTGTGTTTTGATTATTGGTTTCTCTTTATTCAGTTAGTGATTTTTAAAGTAATATTTACAGCATGTCTATTTGTTGAAACACAGGGCATTGCTTAATTCTTATTCGCTATTTCTCCCCCCGAATTGTCATAATTTTTAATTGCCAATAAAAGGCAGACACTTTTCTTAGTGGAGAATAGGAGAATAGAATGAGTGGGTTACAACGCGCATTTAAAGTGCAGGTGATTCAAATTTATCCGTGTGCCAGTACCTTGCACTTCCCTCCACTCTCACTGGGGAATCACAACTGTTGGCAGGGATCCACAGAGTAGAGAGCTTGCCTATGTTAATAAAGGCTCTTTGGACATCAGAGATGCAAATTACCTTTTTCAAAGTCCAGATCTTCCAAACTCATGAAATTAACATAGACTGGTTAGACAGGAATCGGGGTTAATACAAAAATGTCTGATATTCGTTGGGGCTAGAAACAAATGCTCGCTCTCTCTCTCTCTTCAGATGATAGATAGATGATACATACACAGATAGATGATAAATGATAGATGATAGATAGGTGATGGATGGATGGATGGATAGATAGATAGATAAATGGATGGATGAATGGATAGATAGATGATAGATAGATATATGGATGAATGGATGGGTAGATGGATGGATTGATTGGTTATTGACAGAAACAGGTGATGATAGATGCATTCATAAAAGTTTAGAATATATATATATATGTATATATAAAGGTTGACCACAGTCTTTCTTACATGTTGTTTTATTGTTTACAAAGGTTGAAAGTCAGTGCATTTCATGGGGCGTCGTTAAACACGATGGTGTAAAATTGCTTTCTAACTTTTGTGAAAAATGTGTTCTTTGACAATTTTTTTCGTGTATAAAATGCATTCCCTACTATGCAGGGAAACGTTGACCAGTAAGGTATCTATATATGACCTTGAGGGTAGACCATAAAAAGACGAAGGCATGTAGCCATGCAGATTTTTTTCAAAGAAATAAAGAGCCATGGACAGGTGTGTGGGGAAGCTCTCTAGAAAGGGAGGTAGAATGTAGTGAAATAATGTGAGAAAGGAACGGTTAATGGGAAGATGTAGAGGAAAGTAGAGGGAGGAACAGTAATACTAAGGTCTTTTAGGAAAAGCCATGTGGAAGCCTACCACTGTCAGAAGCATATGCATATGCATTATAAACAGAGGGGAAAATACTGTTGCCTTATAGCAGGGGGACTCTGCACCTAATAGACGCCGTGGGTTTAAAAGTGAAACCCCAGGGCCAGGAATGGACTTGCTGTTTTCAAGCTGTTGCCTAGGTATCACAAACGTCACCAAACAATACTAGCCATCGCTCCTGCTCTCAGTTAGCAACCAGAACTTTACCGTAAGACAGTATTGTGGAAGACACTACGTCCATGAACTGTAGAACACACAAGAAAAATTCCGGCTGGTGCTGATTTCAAAGGCTCATCGCCACCATCTACCTTTTGCAGTGCTGGGGTGCTAGCCACACTACCTGAAGAGAAGGTTTAGCTGGATTCTTAAGCAGCAGTGAATTTCAGGAGCTGGGAGGACCGAACTGGAGGACATGGCCACTCGTGGAGTAAGTGGCATAAAGATCACAGGATTTAAGGTCCACTTTATAGGATCCAGCCCATAGCTGCTCTGATATCAGGCGTAGGATCCTGACACTCACCGAGCACAGCCCATGGGAGAAAATGAATAGAAGAATTCTGCTAAATGACTATAGTATTAAAACGACCTCTAATGAACTTATTGCTGTGCCCATAGATTAATGCGTCTCTCAGCTCTCAGCAGAGAACGTTCCTTGTGCAAGAGATGCTGGTTAACGCAGAAAACAGTTGAATGACATGTGGAGCGTAAGAGGTTCCAGACTGTTTAATCCCTAGTAGGACACGTATGTCTAACCTCTGCCTCTCAGGCCTAAGGGATCACAGTAGAAGAGAACGCACAAAGATTTTAGGAGCTGGAGGGGTTGACGACCGTGAAGAAACAGTCTCTGGCCAGCTGGTCCGTGACTCACATGAAAGCCCAGCAAAGGCTGCAGCACGCACAAGTCCTATGCAAACTCAAACCAGACAAAATGTCACCGCAGACAGGGAAATGGGAAAGGAATCCCAACCCAGCTTTAGGAACTTTTGACGAATGGTGGTTGCTAGGAAAGAGAGACAGTGTCTGAGGGATGGGAGTCCAGCTGGGCAAAGAGCAGGAAACGCACTCAAACTTCCAGTGGACACGAGAAGCAGGGACAGAAAGTGTAAATGAACAGCGATAAACTCCCAACGCAGGCCGCCAGTGACACGCTTCCTCCAGCTAGGCCGCGCATCCTAGACGTTGCATGAGTGTCACAAACTGCACCAACAACGGACCAAGTGTTCAAATACTTGAGCCTGAGGGGGAGTCATTTCATCCAAATGCCGCCCTGGTGATGGCGACTCTCGGGTTGTTTCGTAATTGGATCCTATCATCCACATCAGGGTATCGCACTGCCTGCTTGTATCTTGTTTATTTTCTATTGTACTTTATTGTTGCAAGTACATCTCACATCGGCATGAGTGTCACAAACTGCACCAAGAACGGACCAAGTGTTCAAATACTTGAGCCTGAGGGGGGGTCATTTCATCCAAATGCCGCCCTGGTGATGGCGACTCTCAGGTTGCTTCGTAATTGGATCCTATCATCCACATCAGGGTATCGCACTGCCTGCTTCTATCTTGTTTATTTTCTATTGTACTTTATTGTTGCAAGTACATCTCACATCATTATACTGAATATAAATAGAGAATATGAACATTTTTTTCTACTGTCTGATGTCAGTTCAAATGATCTCATTGTATCCTAATTTATTACAAAGGTACCCATATTTTACATGTACATATAATTTAATATAATTATGTACACGTAACAATATAATTTACCATGTTCAGACATGAACATTCTAGTTAATTTCTTCAGAATCATTCTCTTGAAGTGATAAAGGATTTTGTCAAAAACTTTCATGAATCTATGGACATTATTATGTGATTTCTGATGTTGAGTCCTTTAAGGTGATGTCTTAATGTTTATTGATTTTAAAAAATATTCTATTTTATTATTTTTACTTTATGTGTATGAGGTATTGCCTGCATGTATGTGAGTGCACCCATATCATGAAATGCCACGGAAGTCAGAAGAGGGCTTCGGATTTTGCACGTTGAACCATTTCCGCATCTGTAGAAAGAAAGACACGTTATGCTGATAAAGGTTAATGACCTTTTAAAAAAAATTTATTTCTCATTTTTATTTTATGTGTATGCCTGTATTGCCTGCATGGTAGGTAAGTGCACCCGTGTCGTTCAACACCCACAGAGGTCAGAAGAGGCTGTCGGATCCCCTGGAACTTGAGTTACAGACAGTTGTTAGCTGCCATGTGGGTTCTGGGATTCAAACCCAGGTCTTCTGCAAGAACAGCCAGTGTTCTTAACTGCTGAGCCATCTCTCCATCTCCTGGTTAATGACCTTTCAGGTGTGTTCTTGAGTTAAGCCTACAAGTACTTCCTTGAAAAATTTGCGTCTGAGTTCATCACGGACAATGGTTATTTTGCTTGTGATAAAACCATCTAGACTCGGAAATTTTTAGTTTTATTTATATCTTTTAAAATGTATTTTCTTAGCTTGGTTAAATTTGGAAGGTCATATTTATCTAGAGATTCATCTGTTGATCTTCTGTTTAAGTGATTATTAGATAGATTCATGCATAAACCAAGTGTCCTGGGCTTGTGTGCTGGATAGCTTTAGTGTCAACTTGACACACCTGCATTGAGGGAGCCTCAGCTGGGAAATTGCCTCTGTTGAACTGGCCTGTGGCCATGTCTGTGGGGCATCTTCCTGATAGCTGAGTGACATGCGAGGGCCCCAGCCCACTGTGGGTGGTGCCACCCCTGGGCAGGTGGGCATGAGCAGGGGCCAGGGGAGCAAGCCAGTAAGCAGCGTTCCTCCGTGGCCTGTGCTCCAGCTCCTGCCTCCAGGTTCCTGCTCTGAGTTCCTACCTTGGGCTCCTCATGACCTGGGAGATGTAAGATAAATAAACCCTTTCCTCCCCAAGTTGGTAGTGGTCAGAGTGCTTTGTCACAGCAATGGGGAAACGAACTAGGACAGCATGCTTCAGGGATAAGTCCCCTGAGAGGTTATCAATCCCAAGTGATCAGTCCTAAACACACGTACATATGTGTTTCAAATATGTAACATTCTTGGAGCCATGTCAGTAAAAAAAAAGATTATTGTTAAAGTCAGGATTCATACTAATATTTAGAAACAGTATTTCAAATGAATTTGCATGATGATTTATGTTGACTTTTGAACCTTTCGCTTTAAATTAAAAATGAAAGCAACAACCATTTCTTAAAATGTTCTATTTTTTTGAGAATGTCATACATGAGGATGGTATTTGCATTATTTTGAGTCCCCTTAGTCCCCACCCAACTCCTGTCTTGCCCCCTCCCTCTTACTGGTGCTTGTGTGCTGTGATGTTTACGACTTGGAATGAGATAACCTCTCAGATCACCAGCTAGTCCCTGGATAGCACTGATTCTCCCTCTCTTGGCATCCATTGATGGCCTGTAGCTTGTCACTTTGTCGTGTGACCCCTTGATATATTCCTCAGCCAGGTTGGCAATTATTTTAAAGTCATGACTGAGAGAGAAGGAAACATAGTAATCTGTAGGGATACAGTTGAGGAGGTCTTACAGTTGATTTTTATCACTGATAAGAATTGTAGAGGTTTTTTTTCTGTAAGTTGCAACAAATAACTGTATCAATCCACGGTTTTGATTAGGTAGAGAAGTATGCGCATGCCTTACTTGGCATTCGCTAGAGTGGTGTAGATACATGCCCCCCCCACTAAAAAATTAATGAAAAATAAAACTATTTGAGGAAGATACTTTTAGCCCCAGCACTGAGGAAGCAGGGGCAGGTGGATGTCTGCTTTGAGATGGAGAATAGCCTGGTCTACACAGCAGGTTCCAAGACAGACATGGCTACAGGAAAACCCTTTCCACACACACACACACACAAAAGAAAAAAACCACCCAAATTAAACAACAACAGACACCCCACACACTATTTAATGAAGTTAAAGTTTCTGAAAAAGTTCCTCATTGAAAATAAATTTGGCGGTCATGAAAACAGAGGACTGGAAATCACTACAGGGATGTAGGAAAAGGTTTTCCAAATCATGCTCATTTGGTCCAGAGAGACAAATAGGATCCTCTATGGTGTTTGACCTCACAGTCTCACAGATTAGAGAGATATAATCATTAATAAATGATGCAGAATTTAAAACTTGAATTGTGAGGACAAGTAATTTCAATAGTTGTGACTGATCACCTCTGTCAAGACGTCCCAAATTAGACAGTAAAACATAATGTCCAGTACATGCCAAACTTCATGTCCCCTAACAACAAGATTGTTTATTTGATCTCTTCTTGAATTCAACTCGAATTTCAGTAAATGACTAAATATGGGTTTGAGGGGGGTGCAGGTTTGATCGTCTTTGCTTTCATCTGCCCCACTCCTTCTGTGGAAATCGTAGAAACAATCAGGTAATGGAAAAGTTAGGATCATTTCGTCTCTTGATTCCAGGTTCTAGCTCATTACCTATTCTTTTAGGATAGCTTCTGGATATCTGATTGATTGATTATTCTATTGACAACAATAATCAATCAATCAGATATCCAGAAAGCATAATGTATCGTAACTTATAAACGTGGGTGATTGTATTGGTCAGGGGTCTCCAAAGAAACAGAACCGGTAGAATGAATATATATGTATAGAGATTTATCACCTTAGCTCACAGGGCAGAGTCTGAGTAGTCCGGCGATGGCCGCACCACACTGGAGAGGCTGAGAATCTGTAATCGCTCAGTCCACGAGGCTGGATGTCTCAATGTGACGCTGAAGGTCTGATGAACTCCAAAGGATCAGCTAGTCTTCAGTCTACAGCAAGGAGCCAGGCGTTCTCCTCTGCCTTGGCCTTTTATACCAGCTGCCATCAGAAGGTGACACCCACACTTAGGGTGTGTCTTCCGGCTTCAGATGACCCAATCAAGAAGATCTCTCTCATTTCAGTTAATCCCAGATCCAGTCAAGTTGACACCCAGGATTAGCCATTACAGCGATATAGGAGGGTACTGTGGAAAGTAATTCATAAATCACAGGTGTACATTGAACATACATAGGCATGTATGATGACTGAGTCCACCAGGTAAGTGCTCCTTGGTGTCCTGAATGCCATTGCGAACTAGAATGCGTTGCCAATATTTAGGCTCTATTTAGGATGTCTGTCCCACTCCAGAAAGACCTAATTGGACAGCCTTAATCTTTTCAGGAGGAGGGAGAGGAGACAAGGCAGGTTTTATACTGCACAGCACAGGAGACTTGGGAAATAAGTTCTAAATTATGGAGTATTGGAGTGAGCATCCATCCTAACTTTTCTTTTAGGCAGGGCAGGAAAAGGCCCTAGCTTGCACAATCACCAATGCAAATAACTTGAGGGCCATGTACAGACGCATCTGACTCATCTGAAATCAAACAGTAAATACGTTATCTCTCCAAATAACCTCGCTGCACTCTGTCACCGTAGCGTAAATATATTATTTAAGGCTGGAGAGATGGCTCAGTGGTAGAGCACTAGCTGCTGTTGCACAGGACACAGGTTCTGTTACCAGCACCCACATGGATGTTAACGACCACCCATAAATCCAATGCCAGGGGATCTGACGCCCCCTTCTCACCTCAGAGTTGTAACTGAACGACGCGGGTGCACTTACACTCATGCACAGAAGATAAAAATAGTAAGCTATTTTACAAAGAAAGAAAAAATGTATGAAATGAATTAGAGACACGCTCAATTCAGATTGTCTGCTCAGAAGTTTTCCTTCCATTTAAATGTAATTAAATTTAATTCGTATATCACACAGAACATCCCAAACCATCTTATTCATTTATGCACCCACTTCCCAGATGGCACCCTCCCATAGCCTCCCCGCAACTAGAGCGCTTATATTCTGTCATCCCTGCTGCTGTCCGCTCTGATTCGGCACCCCAGCTCTTCCCCACTACTTGTCCACCTGGTGAATCTAGTCAGCCTATCTAGAGGTCTTTGTTTAAGGGAGTTCAGCTGTTCCTCATCTAGCAGACATGTACAAGTGACTAATGGTCCCAGATTTTTAAAATCTAGATCTTAACATGGGTTTTAAGTTTAAATATTTAAATAATCTTTTGTAGACAAGATATAGTAAAGTCTGCTCAAGATCGTATGTCCTTGATCCTCCTCTCAATCCTGGTTCTACAACACACTCTCCTGAAACGCTAACTCTTTTATTCCAAGGATTAAGAAAGTTCGCTTATCTGTGATTCTCGATGTAGTTTGGATGTATGCTGTGTATTTATAAATATAAACATTTTAGGACTTTTTTGATAACTACTGCCTTTTTAAAGCTGGCCGACAAGTCTGACAGGTTGTGTAACTTTGCCCAATGTATGTAACAATAGCTCTAAACATTTAAAAAGAAAATCACTTGTTTAAAAAGACCGCCTGCTGAATGTTCCCACCAACGTATGTGAAAAGCGTCTTGATTTATGAGTCTCCTTTATTCTGTTCCTATGAAAGCCTAATGTAACTGTACTGCTAGAACATGGAATTGGGGGTGACCTGAATCTGTGTTCCCGGGCCATGGTCTCTCATATTTGGCTCCTAATAACCCATCTCTTATCCCCTTTGAGGTGAGAGATGTGCGTCAACAACACAAAGCTGTCAGTCATTATGGGGTGTGACTTCGAGGCGAGGAAGCTGTTTGCAGTGGTATCACGCTCTTCAAGGAACCCGTCGGCCTCAGCCTGGATTATTTTCACGTGTTCCACGGAACAAACGTAAACAGGCACATTTGTGTGCTTGTATGATTTGATAATTTATTAAATAACTATAAGTTCATACACTAGATCAGTTTTAATGGAAGAAACGAGTGAGAAACTCCAGCCTTCTGATAGCCATGCCTGAGGTGAACAGAGGGTTCTTTAATTCCCATCGCAATTACAAGGATTAACTCATAGATTACATATCACAGTTTTATATGTACGTGTGTGTGTTCGCATGTGAACACTTGATTTCCTTTGCTTTTTATTTTTAACTTTTACAAAAAATTTTGAGAATTTCCTACGTGCATATCAGGTGTTTTGATCAAATCCACGCCCACTTCTTCCCTTCCAACACCTCCCATATCTACCCATCACTTTTTTCTTTTTACTTTTTTCTTTTTCTTCTTTTTATTTTTATGGGGATTTTGGCTGCTCTACCATTCCTCCTCCCCCCGAACAAGTAACTCTAAAATCTTTTAAGGATTAGAGACAAGCTCCCAAACACTTTTGACATTTTCGGCCTTTGGAACAGAGTATGTTGTTAACGGGACCAAGGACAATTTGACTTTTAGCCAAGAAATGTGCTAGATTTCCTTGGGGTCTACTTACCCTAACTGCCTAGCCAATTCCTACCTCCTATTTCTATCACCCCATCCCCTGAAGGGGTTACCCAAAATGCCAATAGGGAATAGGGACGCAGACTGCTCTGGCTTCTTCCATGCTGAACAGGGA
>NW_008345071.1:38854-43607 GCF_000622305.1 Nannospalax galili
AGAAAGTCCTTGAATCATGAATGGGAGATGTGAAGGAGAAGTAAAGGCAAGAGTAATTAGCATTACAAGTTCTAGACAGGGAACTAGAAAAAAGTCAGAACAGGGCACTTTTCAAATGTTCATAAGAGAGTCCACTGGAATTTCTTGACAAGGGCTTCCAAAAGCATCCCTCTGTTGGGTGCCTCCTCATTTTTCTTTTGTCTGCCAAGGCTGGACTCTAGAGTGATGGATTCAGGATTTGCTTTCAGGTATTTTGATAGCTGTTGGAGTGGTTAGAATCAGTGTCAGTTCCTCTCAAAGGCTTCTAGATAGAGGGAAAGAACAGATTTATCCATCATTTTAGAACAATAGCTGGTTGTCTCCCTTAGCTACAGGTGGGCACTACAGTACTGGGGACCAAGATCTGAGGTCTTACCTCTGAGCAGCACTTTCTGGTTAGTAACAAAATCATGAATGAGAAACGATTGTCTATATAACTTTTTATATATACTTAAGTCTAATGTCTGGGAAGTGTAATCCCTTGAACTCTTGAAGTCTACTGATGACTTTGCCCTTTGGTTATACTTTCCTTTTAGGAGTTTAATACCATAAATTTGGCCCAAATCAATCAATTTATTTTCACACTTAAGGTCGTTTGACGATCTGTTCCTTGGGGGTCACATGGCCTTGGGAGGAGTTCCTGGCTCCTTTCTTTTATCAGTTCCATCTATGTAACAATAAGTCAAAGGTCTTCCTCAACCAGGTCTGGTCTCCCTTGGAAACATGAATGAGATGTTTCCTCTGAGTTGACCCTCCTCTTTGTAGACTGGACACTAGTTCAAGCCCATCTCGTGGGCTCTCCATGGCCTCCCTGAACAAGAGGACAGGTGACTCACCACAGTTACAGGACATTTTGAGAGATGTTCCATAGTCCCCTGGAACTTTGTCGACCTTGGATGGCAAGGGGTAAAAACTGTTCTTTACGTCCCTCTGACCACCTTTGTAGAGGCCTCAAATTATGGCTGTTAAACATCCAGTGTGGTACTTTGAATTATCACGTGCTAGGTAGAAAAGGCTTTGGGTAAAGAACTAAATATTCCCAGATAAACATTGACTAGATATATATTTTGTTCCTTAAACTAGTTGACTAAACTATGACCACAGACATTTTAAGATTATGTGTATATTATTTTTGTCTCATCCTTTATATATAACAAACTTAAACAGACCTTCATCACTTGTTTGGCTTTCTCATTTTTCCTGTGTATTTTGGAAAATAATTCCATTCCCATATCACTTTAACATTTTTTACATTCTCATTCTCTTTTTTAAAAAACAAAATAATTATGAGACATAATAGCATTAACAAATAAATTTTCCATCAGTTGTGAAACTTCTTTTCCCAGGGATGCCAAGCAGTGCTTATTCCCTTTTAAGTTCCTAGTGTCAAGCCAATGTTTCATTAAAGTTTTACTGGGAACCAATGGATTTACTGAGTTTACTTAGGGAGATAACTCAGGGCTGCTGAGCTGTATGCACATTGGAAAGCCTTTAATAAAACAACATGGCGTAAGGCACAACCGTCCGAGATAAACCTATGTGTTCGCAAACGTGTAATCGCCCCTTGGGTGGAAACGACCTTGACTTACCATTGGCCCAAGAGATTCTTTCTGACGTTAGACATTTGACAAACTCTGAGCCAAATTACCAGTCCCATGACAGCAAAATGACAGCTTGCTGCAGTACTTAGGATATTCTTGTTCCTCCTTCCTCACCTCCTGTTTACTGACCGGTCAGTCTAGAATTATCTATACTCTGATGGAACAGAAGTATCTTTAAGACCCCAGGTTACTTATACATACTTAAAAGAATTTAAATACACTTCATTGCTCCTTCATTGCTAATATATACGGGAGAGGCTGTGGTGGAAATCACGTAAACACATGTCTCATGTACGGTGGAAGTTCATTTTTAAAATATTGTTTAATTAATTTTTATTTCACGTGCGTGACTGCGTTGCCTTCACGTATGTAAGTCCTCCCATTCTGTACAGTGTCCCTGGAGGTCGGGAGAAGGCCTGGGATCACCAGGAGCTTGAGGCGGCTGTGCACTGAAGGCCTTCACAGAGGTCCTCCTTCCCGTCCCGCGTTGGGGGCCAGCAGGCGCTGTGGTCTATCTCGGGGGCTCCAGAGAAGGGGGAAGGAGGTCTGGGGCAGCACACACAGTAGCCAACATTGGGACAAGGACAACAAACTTGGCTTGGGAACTGAACCCAGGTCCTCTGCGAGAACTACCACTGCTCTTAACCACTGAGTCATCTGTCCAGCTCAAATATGGTGGTGTTCTTAAACCATATCACATTCACGTCTGACTTAAGAAATAGCCTCGCTCTGTGCATTCATTTGGAGGCCAAGATTGGACCCCAAATGCCGACTTCCAGTCCCCAAAGATATCTCTCAGAACTCCGTTTCCAAGTTTGGGTTTTTCTAGTTCTTTATTTAAAATGTGTTTGTACAATTAAAACCGCCCTAGATGCAGGGAATCACATTTATCTTCTCAGAGCACCTTGACTTTTATCCTGTTCCTACAGTATCACACACAGACACACACAGACACACACACAGACAAGCTATGAGAGACACATACACACACATTTCAAATTCGTTTCTCATTTTTAGAATGCTTCCGGTGAGATATGCACAGCCCTTTCAACCTTTTAGTTATTTTAATCATGCACACCCACATTAATTCACTTTCTTCAGGGGAGGGTGGGTTGGGGTCTTGAGAAATTAACTTCAAGTACCCAAGTCACAAGAGAAACTCCCACCTCAGTGAGCTTATTGACATTATAAACAGTGACATTTTGGTCACAAATTAGGTAAAAGTCTTCAGTTCAGAGTATGTCCATATTGTAAAAATAATTCCTACACTATATGGAATTCTCAGAAATGTAAATTATCAAACCTAAATACATGTTTTTAAAAATGGAGATTTAATAGCAGGCCCCAACCTTAGTCGAAGAATTATTGGTAGCTGGTTACTCCTGGGTGAGGAAGAGCTGATCATCCTGAAGGGAGGGGCTCTCGTCAGGCTGACTAGACCTCAGTGGATGAACTGGGAATGAGGGTCTTCTGGGGACGCCAACGTGACACAGTAGGCCTTATCACAAACGACAGAAGGTGTGAATTCCAGTGTGGATATGGGAGGGCTAAACGGGGAAAAGCATATAAAGATGATTAACATGTTCTGTATGAAATACACCAAAATTCAATAAAATGTTTTTAAAAATTGGATAAAAATCAAGCATTAGTGTTCCTTTCTACATGGAGTAGTAAATAGGACACGACCTAGGTAACCTGAGGGCTCCTTTTTCCTATGTTTGGGTTTAAGGTCACAAGGAACCAGGTCAGAACGATCTAGGAAGCATCTTTCACAGAATCCCTCGTATAAACATTTTGGATGTTTTCACTCTGTTCATTCGAAGTCCCTTATATGCAGCAGTTTTTATTAGCTCCTACAATACGGATAACAATGAATCCTTAAGATACTTAAATGATAAAGTATCAATTGGAATAGAAAAGCTTTATCTATCTATCATCTATCCCTCATCTATCATCTATCTATATATCATGTATCTATCCATCTAATCTGTCATCTATCAATCATCGATGTATGTATGTATCTATCATCTATCAATCATCTATCTAGGTGCTATCAATGTGTCATCTATATATTATCTATCATCTATCTATCTACCTATCTATGTATCATCTATCATCAATCTATATATCATCTATCTACCCATTTAATCTGTCATGTATCAATCATTTATCTATCATCTATGTATCCTTGTAATCTATCATATATCTATGTATCAATCATCTATCAATCAACTATGTATGCATGTGTCCATCTATCATCTATCTATCATCTATCTATCGATTGATCTATCATCTCTTTATCATCTCTCTATCATCTATCATCTATCTATCATCTATCTATCTATGTATCATCTAGCTTGCTACCTATCATCTATCTATCATCAATCTATCTATCATATATCTAATCTACCTGCTTATCATCTATCTATCTATCTATCTATCTATCATCTATCATCTATCGATCATCATGTATCTAACATCTATCTATCCGAACATAATAAAACACAACAAACAGAGATATGGAAGGTTTCTTGTCCTCCAAAACAGCTGGATGTACAGACATTAGACAGAATTTGTGTTTGCTCCTTAAACCTTTGGAAATTAAGGGGGACATTATCATCCTTTCTTAACTGAATATTTATAAAAAGTCACTACATTCGAAGAATAAATAAAATGCTTTTTATAAATATGGAACACAACGAAAGAATGGAACTGGGTTTTGCAAGCGATTTATTCTATTAAGTGAGAGATTACGCTCATGAATCACAGAAACTGCAAATCGGATTATGGAAGGGAGTCACAGGTGCACAGTCCAGACGTCATTTTTAATCAGTGAAGCGCGTAATTTGGCCCAGACGTCGCATGAAATCTAAAACCAGGAGGCATTTCTTGGGTGGCTGGTCACTCAAGGTACTTTTCCACTCAAGAGGAAATTAAATAGTTCCTAACCTGTAGGCATTTCCTGATTGATTGTTCCTGGCACATGTTCAACATGATTTTATTTGAATTACCGATTCTATTCTTTATTTCATTTGGTGTTAGAAAAAAAAAAAAAAAGTAGTACTTAAATGGGAAAAAAGGGGGGGGTTTTCAAAGAAAGTTCCTGAAGGGAA
>NW_008345071.1:44273-45559 GCF_000622305.1 Nannospalax galili
GAACCACTGTACGTAAAGGTCAATTCTGCAGCTTGAATTCCTCATAAAACTAGTCTTAGTAGTAAAGTAACAAAATCTCATTCGCAGCCCATCGGGGCCAAGCAGGACGTGGTGGAAAGATATATAGACAGAAGCTCATGGTGACTAGTGGCCATTACGTGCCAGGCCAGAAAGGATCAGTATAAAGACAGAGACGGTTCTCGTTCTCAGCAAGCACTGAACTTCCCTCAGAGTCAGAGCACAGGAAGGACTCTCCAACAGGATGGAGCTGCTACTGCTGGCTCTGGTGTGTGGCCTGGTTTATGGCCAAGGACAGGAGGTACAACCTGAACAGGTAAGAGAAACTCAAGTGAGAAAATGTGATGAGAGAGAGAGAGAGAGAGAGAGAGAGAGAGAGAGAGAGAGATTATCATCGTGGTTTGCGTAAATACGTAATAAAAATAAAGGTCTGAGTTGAGGGATGAGCTCAGCTCAGGTATTGGAGTATGTAAGAGCATTCTGGAAAGTCAGGCTCTGGCCACACTACCACACAGAGTGTGGCGGCACGTGCCTGGACTCCCAGCTCTGAAGGGGTGAAGGGAGGACTATCACAAGCTCAGGATCATCCTCAGTTACTTAGGGGGCACAGGGCCCTTTCTAGACCCTTAATGTAAAAAGAACTGAAAACTAGTCCAGTTTCATGTTTGTTCATTGTCCTGAAACACCCCCGTCTTTCAACTCTGTATTCTTGTATACGATCGGTCAACGACGCCGAGACACCAGAATGAGAGCTTAAGTTTCCCTGTTTTCTGATGTCATAGTGTGATCGATTTCAAAATCATTCGTTCAGAGGTCTCCTGTGCCATTGTTCGCTGCGCTCTGAGTTTTGTTATCTTAGTCGAAACCTGCATCTGCCTAGGTCAGAATTCTTTCCTTGTTGGTTTTTGGAGATAGGGTCTCCCCGTAGCCCCAGCTGGCCTGGAACTCACTTTTTAGACCAGCCTGGACTCGATCTCACAGCGATCCACCTGCCCCTGCCTCCCTAGTACTAGGACTAACGGTATTCACCACCACCCCTGACCAGATTTCATTTATCAGTGAATGAAATGGTTTTGCTTACTGTGCTGAGTCCTGATGGAGAAATCACAAAGACATCTAATAAGTTTCTCAATGGGTTTCTACATCTTTAGGTAAATGGGGATTGGCGCACCCTGTACATGGGAGCCGACAATCCAGCCAAGATCGCAGAAGGTGGACCTCTGAGAGGCTACTTTCGAAATATTCAGTGCAGCCTTAACGACACATGT
>NW_008345071.1:48833-49765 GCF_000622305.1 Nannospalax galili
GTGCGCCTCTCCCTCCCATGCTGAGTTCTTCTGTGCTTTGCAGTCACACACGTCTAGTGCATGTTGTCACAGTGCTGTGGGGTCCTGTGTCTAACTGCCCTGCTGTGATCAGACAACACAGTTCCTTTGAATTCATCCACCACTTCCAGCTCCGAAAATGTCCTCACGGCCCACTTCCACGTGGATCCCGGGGCCTCTGGGGGAGAGTGTGCGGTATGGGAGTCCCTCTTAGGTCCAGATGGATTTTAAAAGTCAAAAGAAGCTGGAAACCACTGCAATTGTCCTTTTTATTCATGTTTATTTATTGATCTTTCTTTTGCCCTTTCATAGATGTCTGCCCTCCGTAATCCCACTGTTTGGGTGAGTAGAAAGACGTTGCTCAAACCTGCTCAGATTTACATTTCTTATACGTATTTGTATGTATGTATGTTTGTATGTATTTCTGACTTTTCCTGTTGCTATGATAAAATAGCTCTGAAATGAACTTAGCAGACTAACAGTTTCTTTCAGCTGACCATTTCAGGATTCCGTTCACCCCGGTGGGGAAGTCGAGGTGACACAGGTTCAGGTGAATGCCCACAATGCACCTGAGTCAGGATATTGGAGAGGTGAATGTCAGAAATCCAGACGGTCTCTTCATTTATAGTAAATCGAGGATTCAGGGGCAGTGCGATGCTCCCCACAGCATTGATGGGTCTCAACACCGAGTTTTAAATTTTGTTTTATTTTTGTATTTTATTTTATGTGTACGCATGTATTGCCCGCATGTAGGTAAGTGCACCCGTGTCATGCAGTGCCCGCACAGGACAGGAGAGGATGTCGGATCCCCTGGAACCGGAGTGGCAGACAGTTGTTAGCTGCTATGTGGGTGCTGGGATTCGAACCTGGGTCTTCTGTAAGAACAACCAGTGTTCTTAACCATTGAGCCATTT
>NW_008345071.1:51267-62627 GCF_000622305.1 Nannospalax galili
TTTTGTTTTGTTTTGTTTTGTTTTGTTTTGTTTTGTTTTGTTTTGTTTTGTTTTGTTTTGTTTTGTTTTGTTTTGTTTTGTTTTGTTTTGTTTTGTTTTGTTTTGTTTTGTTTTGTTTTGTTTTGTTTTGTTTTGTTTTGTTTTGTTTTGTTTTGTTTTGTTTTGTTTTGTTTTGTTTTGTTTTGTTTTGTTTTGTTTTGTTTTGTTTTGTTTTGTTTTGTTTTGTTTTGTTTTGTTTTGTTTTGTTTTGTTTTGTTTTGTTTTGTTTTGTTTTGTTTTGTTTTGTTTTGTTTTTGTTTTTGTTTTTGTCTGACAAAGTGAGATTATCTGCGAAGAGGCCATCTTAACTTAGAGCCTCCATCACATCAGCCTGTGGGCATTTCTGTGGGGCATTTCCTCGAGTGGTAATGGATGTAGGAGGGCCCTGCCATCCGGGTGCAAGTGGGTTTTGGCTGTATAATAAAAGTAAGTGAGCATCGAGGGTAAAACGTCAGTAAGCAACATTCCTCCGTGGTCTCTCCTTCACGTCCTGCTTCAAGATTCTGACTTCCTACCTTGACTTCTGCACGTGGTGGTCTGTGATTTGGAAGCGGGACCCAAACAAACCCTTTCCTCCCCATATTGCCTTAAATGGCGAACTTAATAATACAGAATGGAGAGCGAGCTGGGACAAATGACAAGGGGTTCTCCGCAGCACTCTAAAACGGACTGGGTGTCACTTTGTGCTAATGCTGCAGTTCTACTGAAGGAATGGACGAGAGTTCCTTGTAGCCGGCCTCCACTTCATTAACAGGGCCATACAGGGAAGCAAGCATAATACCGATAAAAAGAGACCCTGTGCACTGCACATAAGTGCTAGAAAAGTGGTGCTTCCTGGTGTCCTTACAGTCTTACCACACCGCTACCTTCCTATGAACTTTTCCTACCAGGACACATGCGGTGACAAGCACCTGGTCAAGGTACATTTTATCAGGCAAGTAAGCAAATAGCAGTATTAAGTTTACACTATACAGTGGAGATCAGACCCAGACCACCGCAGCCTGAATTTTCACGGCTGCCGTTCCCCTTATGTACACAAAGAGACATCTGTGGTGGTATCTTATCTGGAATCAGCCAGAATTAATTAATTATAAGAAATATTTCCTTACAGTACTGTCTGTTTTACAATTAGGTGCACAAGATGGAATTACATGTATAGACTTTGAACTTGGTGTAAACTTGAGGCATTTTCTAGGTTACAAAGCAACAAGGACTTCTGGGTGCTCTTCAAGGTCAGCTCCTTTGAGAGCTCTGTAGAATTTGCCCAGACATAGTCTGCTATTTGCACAGTCCTCTGTCCCTCCTCTGATCGGACACCTTGGCTATCCCAGCCGAGCTGCAAAGCACTCTTAATTACATTGCCAGTTTTAACCCTGACGTTGGCTGAGATCCTGACAATTATTTTAGGCTTAATAACTCTCAAGTCGCTTTCCACTAGAATGTCACTCTGAGTCACACACTCTAAAGGTTAGGCATGTAATACAGGGCAGGGAGTGAAACGTGTAGTCATTCCTGCTCCGTTTCAACAAGACAAACGAGGGAAACGTGAAATTGCTAGACTGAGATCACAGGTACTGGATGCTTTGGATGAGAAATGCCACCCAGTGGATTCCTTCAGATCACAGCCTCAGCAAGATTTGCTCCTGTGCATTCTCGTCGCCCTGATGAAGAATTCACACCCTGACATGGGTAGAAGACAAAAGGAGTCAAGTTTCTCTTTTAACACATCATCCAAAGCTGAGCGTAATGAGACCATTTACAGTGGAGGGCATCGGTAGGTAATTCACCAATGCAAAGGGCTGGACTTATAAGGTTTTTCTTTTTCCTCTCCTGGTCCTGCCATGCTGAGAGCTGTGCTGCTCTCCCGGTGCCGGCTGGCCAAGATGAACAGCACCTGAAAGGCGGAGTGAGGATTGAAAGAAAAACAAGAGACAGAAAAGATACCTGGGAGGACCGTCAGTAGAGACCGTGGCCCCGGTTTATTTCAGCTCAGCCTTTTTATATACTAGAACATCAGACAGCCACCGTTTGCTTAGCGCAATTAGCTGCAACAGCTGTTTTTTCCCCACGTTTATCTGAGGGTCAAGGAGCGGTCAAATACTGTTGTGAATTCCACCATTTAACCATCTTCCCTATATTACCAACACGTTCCTCCTGGCTTGGCAGAATAATTAGGTACTGGTGTGCAAAACACAGAAACTCGAGTCAAGGTGAAAGGTCATAAGGTAAACAAGCAAGCCTGCCACAGCTCAGTGTACATAACGGCTGTGCTTATACTAATAGCTCCCAACACTGTTCTTTCACACATAGGTAGAGGTCCGTCCAAGGAGCCATCTTTACTGACAGTGCGGTCTGTTTCCTATAGATACTTTATATTGAAATTAGAGTGAGGAAATATGGATAAAGACATAGCTCCGTCCCAGTGAGATCAAAGTACTCCTGGACCCTACAGCACCCCTCCGCCTCTGGAACAGAGAAGTGTGCACCCACAAAGAATTTCCTCTGGGCTCTCCTTCCAGAAGGCCAGAGAGAGAACTGCATGGGCCCAGACTGGAGCCTCTCAGGAGGTGAAGTGAGACGGAGACCCAGAACGGTTGTCCAGTCCAGGTAATGGGACCCAGGTTAGACAGCTGAAAGCCAGCTCGGGCTGATCCCCTGCAGGGGGCTGCATGTGAAGTCTTGATGTGATTCCAAGATGGCACTGACCTCCAGTCAGGAATGAAGGGAGTCGCAACTAAATCTCAATGTTATTCCGAGGTACTGGCCTCATTTAAGGAAAAACAGGAATCAGGAATCAGGCAGCAAATCGTGCCACAACGAAACCTTGATGTGATTCCAAGGTCCTGGCCCCATTTTAGGAGAAACGGAATTTAGTGGGAATAACTAGGGAGCTGTCTTAAACTCTGAATGAGTGTGCATGAATATGAGAGTAACAGTCATGGTTCCCTGGTTCTGCAAGGCCACAGAATCTGACTGGGCCTCATCCTGTGGTTCCACTGACATCATGTTACCTAAATGCGCACTCACCTTTGGGTGACTGAGCACAGGGATTATATGTGACCCTAAGGTAACACCTCTTAAGTCACCAAGAGGTGGCCATCCAGGAAAGCATCTGAATGAGGGAGACTAACACTCTCCACCCCCTCTTATGCACACATTACATACATCCTAGGCACATGTAAAATTTCAGATGGGTTCCTCCCACTGCAGCTGTCAGGCCCAGGCTGTCGTCCACTTGATGCTGGTCAATCTCAAACCAGGCTATGCAGGAAATTACGCCATTGAGATAAAACTCTCCACATGAAAACTTTCTATGAATTCCAGTGACTCGAAATCAGACCATGCTGGACAAGAATCCTTGAGTCTTGATGGAATCTATCTGATCCCTAAAACCCAGCCTCATACTTACCAGAAGAGGAGGGAGAACATCCCCATAGCTATGAGGAGATTATGGAGGAAGTGTTCTCCAATCTACCTTTTAAGGATGAGTGCCTTACATGCAAAGGACCATCCTAATCAAAACCCTTGATTTTTGTGTTTTGGGTACACCTGGTTTGGGTGGAACTATGTCATGTATGTCAATAAGTTTTGTCATGTATTGAGATCTCACATAATTCTATCTCATGTGTCTGTGATCACTGTCTTCATATTTTTCTGTCAAAACAAACTGGCCACTTCAGTTACTATTTTAATTCATTTATTGTGTATAAAATTATTGGTTTTATTTTTGCTTTATTTTGGCATGCTTAATTAAAATACACGTGCAGATTTATAAATAAGGATATTTTGATAGTACATTCAAAAGCCTTATACACTCGGGCACCCTAAATACCTTTAAATTTATTGGACAATGTCCCTGGGTCTATTAAATGTTTCAAAAAAGTTTTAAGTGCTAGTTGTTTATACAAAACACTCTCTGAAGCTGGGGGTGGTGGCGCACGCCTTTAATTCCAGCACTCACCAGGCAGAGGCAGGCGGATCTCTGAGTTCAAGGCCTGCCTGCATAGTGAGTTCCAGGCCGGCTGGGGCTACAGGGAGATCCTGTCTCAAAGACTAAAACCGGTATCTGAGCTGGTCGTTTAAGGACCTTATTTGTTACAAACCTTTTGGTCTGGGTTTGTTTTCATGGTGTTTGTTTTAAGATGGCTCTTTGGTTTGCTGGCTTTGGAAGTGTTTTGGTTTTGACATTCTCGGTCTGGTTTGCGTTGCTTTCCAACCTCTAAAGGCCTGAAAATGGTTTGAGAAAATTGAACTCCTGTTGCTTATAGATTTGCTTTAATATATTAACTCATCTTCGTTGCTGGAGATGAATCCTGGGACTGGTCTTCCTGTCTCATCCTTTTGGCCTTGTCCTTCTCCCTGTTTCTGGAGCACTGCTCTGTGTGCAGGCAGATGTGGCCTGTTTGGGGAGGGGCAGTTTTGGGCCCTGGAAACTTCACCAGCTTAGATGTGGCTCTGCACTTCTCTCCCTTGGGCAACTCTTCCCTTTATGCCCGTGTTTCAGTCTGCATTGAGCTGCCTTTATATTAGAGAGCCCTAAAACTCCTAGCAGTAATGGAAACCGGGAATCTTTGTTCGGCTTGAATGGAGGTCTCTGATACCTGGAGGAGCTCCTCCAGCCTCCTGGAGATGGCCACGTGGAGCGGTGCTTTTCTTTCTCTGACTGAGTTAGATGCAGTCGCACATGGCTTCTTCTGGAGTACCTTGTAAGAACTGATCCCCAAGATGGCCTGAGCCAGTCTCTTGCCTCCCCAACAGCCTGAGACAAAAAGAGATCACTACAACGTGTTCAGAACAACTACTTGTAAACATTATTATGCTTATGTTGTGAAAACTGCCATGAACTTGTATGCATACACTGAACACCATCTAGACATCTCTGAGAATTAGTTCGTAACTGTCTGCTCCAGTGTCTTCTTAGACTCTGATTTTCTGCTTATTTCCTTAAGTGTCCCCCACACACGCACACCCTTTCCTCCTCAGAAGACCGCCCTGAGCCTGAGCTGTTGCTGTCACAGAACGCCAGCCCTGCACACCTGGCACGCTGGTTCCTCTGACCGTGTGTGCTGTGCTCTCGTCCCCTCACCTCTCGTTCTAAGCTCCTGCACGCTGCTATGGGAAAGAGTTAACTGTAGACAACTGCCATTGAATCAAACTCATGAAAACTGTCTTCTTATACTCTACGCTTTTGATATTATCGATCTTAAATGGTCTTTAATGACGGATTGATTCTGTGTTGCCTTATTAAGACTAAATACTTCTTACCGTCCCATTCTCTACCCTCTCATTTCATGGAACTGTCTTTAATGAAAACTGTTTAAGCATTGGGTTGTTTCAATCGTACTGTAACTTCTGGCTATGTTTAGCTTTGGATGCAAATGAAAAGGAAAATTCTGTTTTCATCACTCGTTAAGTCTGAAACCCAGTTAGAAATATTTACCATATTAAAATATAAGTGATAGTTTTGGAAAATGCCTTCTTCAAGTGAAAGCCCTATGTCTACTATCAATGTGTATGGCTTTGTTCAGCGAGACCATTTTTAAGAAGAGTGTCTCATATATACATATATGTAGGTGTGTATGTATGGATGTGTATGGATGTATATGTAAAGTACTGCTAGTTTTTAAGTTTCATATATATATATGATCAGAATTTTATCAAGGAAATCGGTCTTGGTTTTAAAAACTGGTTTGTCACGACAGTGCGTCTAATCACAGTATTTATCGTATGAGACTGTTGTGAATATATAGATTTATGTTTACTACTAAGGGAACCGTTAATAAATAATGATTTAATAGATATCAAATTGACTTGTAAATAAGTTCTCATGTAAGCTGAAATTATTAAACTACAATACGGTTCCTGTTAAGAATATAAATTTTAAAATGATTACTTCTACTCCAGAGTGCAATTTATCTCTGCGTTTAGATATGTTCATATAGAACAAACATTTTACAAGTCTATGTAAAAATATCTCTAACCCTTTAAAGGAGACTTGGTCATTTCAAACCTGCTTCAAGGCTTGGGGTAAAATCTTAATTGCTTGGAAAATTTCTTTACGAACATTATTAAAAGGGTTTATTAAATTCTGCGAAGGGTTATAGTACAGTTTTTCTTAAGTGATTATGCTGGAGGTTGGGCACCAGCTGCTTCTCTTTAACCTGGTGTTTATACACCTTTTTCGATAGACCACTCTCTGAACTATAAGGTCTCCCTGGGCCTAAAAGCACAATGTGTACGTGGGTACTATTAACTCATTTATTATCTTATATAATAAGATGATGCTGTGTGGTAAGGGTTATAGTACAGTTTTTCTTAAGTGATTATGCTGGAGGTTGGGCACCAGCTGCTTCTCTTTAACCTGGTGTTTATACACCTTTTTCGATAGACCACTCTCTGAACTATAAGGTCTCCCTGGGCCTAAAAGCACAATGTGTACGTGGGTACTATTAACTCATTTATTATCTTATATAATAAGATGATGCTGTGTGGTACTATTCTGAGTCAAAGAACTATGTTCTTTATTGACTTCAGCTGTGCCTGCTTATAAGAGGACATCACAATTGGGCTTGCTGATGGCTGTTATTTCTTCATTAAAGGAGGGATAACCTCACCTGAGTATCCAGCCAGTCTTCCCAGCCAGCTCTATGTAATTCTGCCCTAATTGCAAATAGTCTCCTGAATTTGAAAAGAACAATAGTAGTAAAGATTTATATATAAAGATTCAAATGATGGGATGTTTCCAGAATAGAAGGGATAAGGAAATTCATTTTAAACAAACTCATTAAAAGCTCTGAATAGGTTTATGGAGATACAGAGTTATTAATTTTGAGTCCACTCCTGACTCATACTGCACACGGGTTACAGATTTGGATTAAATGGGTACAAACAAGTACTGGGTTACCTATGACTACTGAAAGATGTCTTTTATGTTTCTCTGTATTATGCAAATGTTACTTTTGGCACTTTCTTTTACCCATAACAAGAATGATTTGACTCAAGAAAAACTAGGTCTACCTCCTTGAACCAGATGTGTGCAATCTAGAAGAAAACAGTTTCTGTGAAGCTTGGTCTGAATTCTGATCCGTTTATTTCCTGTCACTGGGTATGTTATATGATGCCTCCCTTCCCTCTGAAAACTGTAAATCAGGATGTAGAAAACTAAACAGAGACTGCTTCTGTTTGCAGTAGGACAGCCTTCATTTGAGAGAGCCTTAAGACATTCTTGTTTTAAGGTCCCTTTCCTTGGCTGTGCCTAGTTAACCTGTGATGGTAAATCTCTTCCAGTCAATGTTTATTGAGAACATTTGGGTTCTGTTCAATCTTTATAGATTACACAGTAATTAAAGGGACCAGGCTGGTGCAACTGACCTTCTTGATGGTTAATAACTGTACTTAAAGGCCCACACTAATCTAGACAAAGGGGCTTAAGGGATAGTTTTGTTCCTTGGCCTGGAAGGTGGACAGTGTCCCAGGGGACTATGGGAATCTCTTGATATGTCCTGTAACTTTGATGAGTCACCTGTCCTCTTCCTCAGGGAGGTCACAGAGACCCCACCAGAGGGACTCAAACCAGTGTCCAGCCTGCAAAAAGGAGGGTCAACACAGAGGAATATTTCCTCCACGCTGCCAAGCAAAGCCCCGGTCAAGCGGGAGCTCTTGACTTACCGTCACGTAGATGGAACAGGTAGAAGAAAAGCCCAAGGAGCCAGGGGCTCGTCCTCCAAGCCCACATGACCGCTGAGGAGCAGCTCCTCAGCCGACTTTAAAGTAAAAGTAAATTGGTCTGTTTGGACCAAATGCATGCTGTTAAACACCCAAACGGAAAGTATAACGAAAAGTTAAAGTAATCGGTATGTTTATTTAAGAGTCCAACGGATTGCGTTTCCCAGACATTAGACTTAAGTCCAGGTAAAATGTTATTTAAACTACTATTTCTCAGTAGAGACTTTGTTCTTGACAAGAAAATGCTACTGGGGTGTCAGACTTCAATTCTGTAGTGCGCACCTGCAGCTACAATTTTTCTAAAATGATGGCGAAATTTATTTTCTCTCCCTTTCTAGAAGACTAGTCTAGCCACTCCAACAGCTGTCAGAGTGCCTGAACAAATCCTGAGTCCATCACTCTTGAGTCCAGTCTTGGAGTCCCAAAGAAAAATGAGGAGGAACCCACTAGAAGGATGCTTTTAGAAGCCCTCATCAAGAAATTCCAATGGACTTTAATTGGACACTGACAATTCGCCCTGTTCTGATTCTTTAAGGTTCCCTGTCTAGAACTTGTGACGTTAACTGTTCTTTCCTTTACCTCTCCTTCATCTCACCCACGCATTGGTCAAGGACTTACTTTTCTCCGTACAGTTAAAACCGATGCGATTTGGGAGTCTTTTAGATAGACCCACTGAAGGGGTACCCCAGTTGCCACACCCTGCATCCCTGTTCAGCACTGAAGAAACCAGAGCGGTCTGCGTCCTGATTCCCCACGGGCAAATTGGGTTAGCTCTCAAAGTGATAAAAATAAAAGGTAAAAATTAGACAGTTTTAAAGTAAAGACTTCAAAAGTAAACAACCAGTTTGTTTCTGAATAGGAGCTGGAAATTTTGTTAGATCTGCCAGTGAGCTTGTCCGTGAGAACAGAGATGCCAGAACCATCAGAAAGAGGTATGTGTGCCTATGTGGGAGAAAAATGCTGTTTTTATGGAAATCAATGGGGCATCGACAGAATGCAAAGCAACTGCTAAAAAGAAAAATAAAGGCTGGACAGGAGGGAAGTAAGTCTTTCTGGAAGATACCTGGAGACCTTGGGGTCCCTGGTGGGCCCCATTTTCAAGACCCATAGTGGTGATTCTATGAGTCCTTCAGATAGAGCCATATATAATAAATATTCTGGGTACATTTATCAAAGACTGAGGGAAGCTATTAGACTCCAGGTGATTCAGGAAGAATATCACAGGGTTCCTCTAGTATAAACAGAAGGGATCATGTCAATGAAGAGGAGGGAAATATTACGGAAGTCCAGCTTAGCAGATGCTGAAGGATTTTGTAGCGTGATGATAATTAAGAGCTCTGGGAATGGGGATGTAAACAGGAATCTTCCCTGCCCCCTTTGGTTATCCAGGATAAGAAGTCTTTGTTTTCCAATGCTATCCCGTTCCTGTATAGACCTATGGCTTTTGCGTCCCTGTGATCTTTGCATTTGTATTGCCTTTGCCCCCCTCTCTTAGCACACTTAACTCCCATGTATGTGCTGTGTACTTTTGCATGCGTTCCTCACCTGTGTATGCAAACTTGAATGGGGGTCTAACTCCCTGGATTCAATTTGACGCTCCCACTAGCATCCAATTAAACTCTCTCTCCTCACCTGATTTTGGCCGTTGATCTCTGATTTTTTCCGTCGCGTACCTATCTCCAAGCGTTCTTATTTATCTATGCTAATATTCCCATTCAGACCATTTTTTCTTTAATATCTTTTTGAAAGGTAATGTGTTTCAGCCCTAGCATAGCAAGCAAATTCTCTGCCGGATTCTGCAAGAGCTGAGTGTCCGTTTGAACGCGCTCCCTGAAGGTCAAAGCTACAGGACAGTGCTGGGAAGGAAAGCGTAGCGTGAAGGATGCTCTGTTGCACTAGGGGACATGGGAAAACAATCACACCTGTGCTTTAAACAGACTGCACGTGTTGGGGGATACGCATGGGGTTCTCTGCCGGATTCTGCAAGAGCTGAGTGTCCGTTTGAACACGCTCCCTGAAGGTCAAAGCTACAGGACAGTGCTGGGAAGGAAAACGGAGAGTGGAGGATGCTCTGTCACACTAGGGGACACAGGGGAAAGCAATCACACCTGTGCTTTAAACAGACTGCACGTGTTGGGGGATACGCATGGGACTCCCTCCATCCGTCCGACAGTGCTGCTCTCTCTCCTAGAGGTCTGGTAGCAGAATTCACAATAGGGGGAGTCAGCGAGTAACTAGCTAAGATTCATTTATAGCATGCAAGTCATCAAATGAGAGAATGAATCCACACTTCAGAGTGGATGGAAATAGACTCACCTCTGATATCTGAACATATAAGCGTGACTCTGTTTCTTTTTCTCCCCTCTCCAACCCCTGGAGTCATCTGATGGTCTGTTCCCTGGAAGAGGATGAGGCTTCCTTTCAAGCCATCCTTAGCTACAATTTAGTTCATTACAACAACATGCATCAGGTTCAGGAGTATGTTGAGAGCAATCGATTCCCTTGAACCTAAGCACTGCTATAAGGGAAGGATAATGGGAATTTGTGGTGCTTCTCCCTGGAAGAGGATGAGGCTTCCTTTCAAGTCATCCTTAGCTACAATTTAGTTCATTGCAACGACATGCATCAGGTTCAGGAGTATGTTGAGAGCAATCGATTCCCGTGAACCTAAGCACTGCTATAAGGGAAGGATAATGGGAATTTGTGGTGCTTCTCAGAGAGTGGCTCCTTGTGAACACACAAAAATCTACTGACAAAAGCTTTTAAAAGTTTTTCAGATGATTAAGATGTTCAGTATGAAAAACAGAAAAATTCAATCAAATTTTTAAAAAACTCTCAGAGGCAGCTGTCTGTGCACTAATCTGGTCAGTTTTGCCACCCCATACCCAGAAATAAACACTTTTTTTAAAGTTTTGGCCTATGCCCCTCCACAACCATTTTATCACTGACAATTTTTAATTTTTTTTTATTGAATTTTTGTGTATTTTATACAGACTACCTCAAACAATCGCTATCACCTTTACACCCCTCTCACCACTGGCACCCTCCCATCATCACTGATGTTTTTAACCTAAACTTTTGTTTCAGTCTTAACGCCAGCAAGGAGTCGCCCTGCAGTAGTCTTCGGGGGCTGAGGGTCGGCATGAGGACACCCTCTGAAAGTTCTCTATATAGTAAAGGAATGTAAGAAAACATGGCTGATTTCACGCTTCAGTTTTTAATATGAACACAGGGAAAAAGAAGTGAGACTCTGCACCTATTGGCCTTTCAATATAGTCATGATGTTCAATCTTCTGGTCCGACTAGATTCCCCATTAAGACTAATCTCATCACTGAATACCCCAGTACTAAACACGGATCATCATGTTATCTAAAGATTATCTTAAGGTTAAAAACAATCAGTTCACTATTCTTAAAGCCAACATATCAAAAGCATAAAAAGTGTCTGTGATTCGGATTCTTGCTAGTTACCGCTCATAAATTCTGCAGAGCAGAAAAATAAAAAGCCCGGCCAAGAAAATAAGAATCTTCCGCTAGCCTTGTAGTCAATCGAGCTTACTTGATTGCAAAGCTGATTGTGTTCTCAGCACCCTGAA
>NW_008345072.1:0-860 GCF_000622305.1 Nannospalax galili
CTTAAGTACTTATTTCCATCTGGAACTACTTTACTTTCAATACCATCTCCCTGGGTCTAACTAAAATGGCGCATTCATTTCTATGTAATAGCCCGAGCTCCTCCATTTTGTGTAAGCCACCTTCCCAAGCAGTCCCAGACACTACCCTGGCCTGGGGCCAGAAGATCCGGGAAGAACTGAGGAAAGCACCCATATAATCCTGGGAGGTCCAATCCTGGCTTATATGTCTTTTGTGGCTGTTTATATGGCTAAGGTAGCAAGAGACTTTACCTGTTGGGCTTTATGTTTAAAAGCACCCAATCCCTCCCAGTTAGTGTGGCATTATCTAAATGGGTTCAGAGAGTGCAGTCACTGGGCAGGAAATGGATTCCACTGATTGAGAACTCTTTTGAACCTGAGTGACCTTTTCCCAGTTATGTGGAACACTGTAACATTTGCTTACAGTAATAAATAGATTTTCTAGCCCAAACGTTCAGGCTTCCACATTCCTCCCACACATTCAGTCTTCCACATTCCTCCCACACAGATGGTCAGCATCTTCAGAGAAAGCAGCCCACACACTGGCACAAAATTCTGTATTAGTTACATTCTTGTTGCTGTGATAAAACACTGTGATCAAGAGAACTTATGGGAACAAGAGCTTATGTGATCTTAACTTTCCAGATTCCACAGTGATTAGAGTCCAACATGGAAGAGAGGCATAGTGAGGGGCCAGAGAAGGATTACAGGGGCAAGCACTTACATCTTCAAGCAGGCACAGGAAGCAGTGGGTGACTGGAAATCTCACCAGGCTGAAGAACTCTCCGCTGATAGTGGTGGCTCACACCTTTAATCCCAGCACTCGGAAGGAGGAGGCAGGC
>NW_008345072.1:1725-4360 GCF_000622305.1 Nannospalax galili
ATAATATCAATTTTCCAAAACACAAACAATAAGATCAAAATAATTTCATGTCCTAAAAATGTGTGGCTAAGGTATGAATATTTTTGGCCATATAATCTCAACTCTCCTGTTAAAAACTACTTCCTAATATCCTTTTATCAGTAATTGCAGCTTTATGGAATATGAGTAAGTCTGGGGCGATTCTAAATCAATAACTTTCTTAGTCCTTTTCAAGAGAAATTGGGGGTGTGTCATTAACCATTCAGCCACGTGGGAATGGAACAAATAATTGTCCTTGTCACATATCAGTGGACTCAGTATCCAGGTAATTTGCTGGGGACAGCATCTAGTAACTTTTCAGTGTCTAGGGCTCTGAGCATAACCAAGTCTAAACTCTATTATATCAGCCTGGGCAGAGTCTGCGTCCATTGGTCTTTTTCTGGAGGTTTTTTCCTTGGTTCTTATACTAAGGGGAGCAGTGAACCGAGAGTTACAAAATTGTATAATTCTGGTCCAGAGAGGGTCTTCATTGAGGATCTGGTTGGTTGCAAGAGACAGCATGGCTGCTGGTAGCTGGGGCCTTTATGGACAATGGCAGAAAGCAGATGTCGATCAGCCCATGAAGTTTCATGCTCCACGGCTGCCAAAGGATCCTGCACCATGGAGAATACAGGAGGCAGGAGGTACCCAGGAAGTTGCAGGAACATTGGACACTGAGCACACATCAGAGATAGACCAGCAATGCCATCACTGAGTGGACCTGGAAAGTAGCTGATTCCAGGACTGTAGCGTAGGATCCTGCGCAGGGCCGCTCCATGTGGAGAAAACCCGGGATCACTACTTGGCCTCTCAATACAAACGATCCAGGACATATCTAGCAAAGTCTGCAGCAGATGGAGACATCCCTTCCACATCTTATTCATACCCCTCAATCAAGACGCTTGGAAATGGCTTTAGACTACTTGTAGATCTTCCTGGGTGATGGACTTTACATTCCACAATTTGCTACTCCTAGAGAAAGCCCCTGACTTCCAAATCACTCCATGGTGTAGGAATAGGGCCTGAATCCTGCCCTGATTCCTGGTTTCCGTTCTCTTCATTTAGTGCCAGAGCACTGGCCAAACTTCCATTCTATGCTGCTGTCAATTTCCCTCCTGTGCTGTGTCCTATTTCACAGTGGGGGAGGAACCAGACTCACTCTTTCCCGATGGATAAGTAGAGTCTCAAGTTGAGAGGGTAGAACTGTGTTCACTTCCTGGGCTTCTAGAAGTCTCTCTTTCTCTGAAATTTTAGCTCTTGTTATCAACCAGTTTCTTTTCACCAAACAACCCGTCTCACAAGACAAGCCATTCTAATTTATGTGGTTTACCTTGGGAAATCTCATTTGTGTACATGTAGGAACCAGACTGACTGTGTCCTGATGGATCAGCAAAGTCTCAAGTGGAAACAGGAGAACTGTGTTCACTCCCTGGGCTTCTGGAAGTCTCTCTTTCTCTGGAATTTTAGCTCCTGTTAACCAGTTTCTTTTCACCTCTCAACCTTTCTCACAAGACAAGCCATTCCAATTTACTTGGTTTACCCTGGGAAATCTCACTTGTGTACATGTATATAAAATTTG
Organism: Nannospalax galili; assembly: GCF_000622305.1. NCBI lineage: Eukaryota > Metazoa > Chordata > Mammalia > Rodentia > Spalacidae > Nannospalax > Nannospalax galili. The sequence goes on from NW_008345072.1 coordinate 3,323, forward strand.
GTCAGTACTCACACAGCTCTATTTCCTCATATCTGTATATGAAATAATTAAATTTTATGTTTTATCAAAAATATTTTAAAATCAATGCATGGATTCACTTTTGGAGCTTTTATGTTTAAATATATGCATATATTACACATTAAGTATATGAATGTATAAATACAGACATACACACACACAGGGATGTGTGATGGTTGCAAACAGGAAAGTACAGTGATGTACATACATAAAATATTCCAGTCAAAATAGTTTGTGTTTTTAGTACAACTAATTCAACTAAAACTTCTATAATACCCTGATATTTTAAACACAGATAAAGTGAAAATAAAGGCAATAATCCCTGTAAGGAGAAATGGAAATACTCTGGTTGGCAAATGATTCTAGCAAGCTCGTTGTTCCTAGGGAATCCTAGTGAACACAGCATAGACACACACATACTTTGATTTTATATTATACTTGTCTCTTTGCATCAGAATGAAACTCACTATCTGCACATGATATAGGTGTTATATTTTAGAGTCAGAAATATGGAATTGGAGAGCAATATCTGATATTAGAATTGTGTATAAGAATGCAAGTGAAAAAATTATATTTGGTACCCCTGAAGTCTTAGTAAAGAGATAGTAAGGGCTGTTAAATTCCAGTGCTGACATGACAAGGCTTCTAAATTAAAATCTCGGTGGAATATTCAGTCAAACATATTTGTCTAGGACCAACTGTTACTTTAGCACCTCCTCAGGTTCCACTATAGAGCCAAAATGACACTGTTCAGGTGGTCTCAGAAGTCAGAGAACTCTTGTCAACTGTGGACATGTGTTCATTGGGAAGAGCAGAAGGGAGCGAGCGCCCTGTCACCATGGGGTTTTTTTTCATATTAAAAAAAAATTTTAGAAGAAACATTTCATTACAGCTTAAACATACTCAGTAAAAGTTTTCAGAGCAAAGATAAATCTCTTTCAAAAGTGCTTATAAAATTTTTAGGTTCACTGTTGAATTAATAATTATACAATTGAACTCAGTATAATCCCTGTAAGCCAT
>NW_008345072.1:4517-6322 GCF_000622305.1 Nannospalax galili
GGGCCTGCTCAGTACTACTGCCTAGTGATAACTGAGTTCTGCTGTCAGAGTTTCATTTCTCAGAGCTTCAGGACCTGAAGACAGTCTCCAAACACCACGTTTATCTCTATCACATTTACCCTTCTCTTGAAATTCCCTATATTTTTCCAGAATAACTGCATGTTAATGAGAATTCAATTCCTATTATATCCTCTCAATGCAAATACAGTCCACAGAGTTTAATACAATATGTGTTGGGAAAAGCACTGTGACAGGGGATTATATACTGCCATTTTTCTAAGGATTTAACTTCTGTGACATGTTCAGAGTGTGGAAAACATACGATGTGAGTGGACACTCCAAACTATTCAAGAGCAACTGAGGTGATTAATACATGCAATCCTAAACAAATAAATGCAGAGAGAGAATAGGACCATGATGCCTGTGTAGCTAGTGGTAAAAATGAAGAAAGAAAACCCATAGAAAGTTGGGAATTGAAAGGACCATTACTCAAATATATTGCCCTGTAAAAATCAAACCATTTCATGATATCCCTTAAAAACAAAAACTAAAGAAAAAAATTGGGTTTTTTCACTTATAGGAATACTGAGTTCAAGGCCAGCCTGGTCTCCATAGTGAGTTCCAGGACAGAACCTGGGGCAACAGGCAGACCCTTTCTCAAAAAGACCAAAAAAAAAAGGAATACTGAGCTTCTGTTAAAGAATGTTTAGATTCTAGTTTGTATTTTCAAGTTCAATCCTAAGAACTGTTATGCTACGTGAAATCATGCAAAATCACATATATTTTCATGGAAATATATAATTTTCTAATGCAAAATATGTACTATTATTCACATGTATAATACGCAAGTAAATTACATAAATTACACAGGGAGATTCAGGATCCTTGGGATATGTGACTTTTTCTTTTTCGTTTTGTCTTTTTGAAGCAGGGTCTCCCAGTAGCCCCAGGTGTCCTGGAACTCACTATGTAGACCAGACTGACCTTGAACTCACAGAGATGATACATCTGCCTCTGCCTCCCAAGTGCTGGGAATACAGGCATGTGCCACGACGCCCTGATGACATATGTAACCTTTTAAATTCTCTGCCAAATCAAACCCAGAGCAGAGCCACTTATCCTAGGATCTAACACTACCTAAAATCACAGTGTGATGTATGGAGCATTTGAGAAGATGCTGCGTGTATAGCAGAGCAAATAAGCTACCTTTCATGATTTCCACTCTTCTTTTGGCTACTAAGGAATGAACATTTCATTACACTTACAAAATCAACTCTCAGAGTCTCAAGTGTTAAATATTTGGGCCCTGGACATCAAGATTCAGAAAATTATTTATGGAAAGGCAATTGGATCGTGTCCATGGCTTCATAGCTGTTCCTCGATTCAACCATGATAGGGAGAGATTAGGCCACTGCTGTACATTGGAGCACATATTTTGCCTTTGCCCTCGGAGAGAGCTTTTCTATCTCTATCTCAATCTTTGTTCCTCCGTGTCTCTCCTTCCATTAGGATGATAACTGTCCCCCCTGCCACATGGTTACCAGACTCCTACATTTTGTTTCTCTCTAACCCATTTCAATACAAACAGACAGATATGTATCAAAAACTGTGTTTAAAAAAAAAAACCTTTTCACTTTACTTCATATTTCAGGTCTTTTGTCACAGCAAAGAAATTTCAATCACACATAACCATTGTGAATTTCTGTCTGTAGTCATCTGTTTCAGTACGTATTGTAGAAGGTACACATACATGTAAGCACTCCTTTATGTTTATTTAGTCTGAAAAGATCTTTACCCAGAATCTC
>NW_008345072.1:7579-9099 GCF_000622305.1 Nannospalax galili
TTGGGGAGGAGGGGGTCCCCTTGTATCCCCAGGTGACCTGAAACTCTCAAGGTACACTGGCTTGGCATTGAACTCACAGAAATCTGCCTGCATCTGCCTCTGAGTACTGAATTTAGTTGAAGGTCAAACTAGCCTATGGTACCAATTTTGGCAACACAAATATTTCTAAATAAAATTTTTCTGTCTATCAAAATATCATATACCATTTGATGAAAATATACAAATAACTGATGTATTTTTAAAACTTATTCTAGCTTGTCATATTACAGGGACTGTACCATGTCCTAGCCTTTTTATTATGGAATTTCCACCTTTAAAAAGATATTTGCATAAATCTTTTCCCCCTTCATATGCAAATGAAGATACGATACAAGGTCTTCACACACTTTAGGATTTTCCAAGTTGCATATATGTATATTAACATTTTCACATATTCACATATTCAGATAATATGTGGCAACCCAATGATACTTAAGTTCTTGTTCTAGTTTGTTTCTCCATTGCTGCGACAAAACGCTCTCACCAATACCAAAGTGGGGAGGAAAGGGTTTATTTGTCTTACATCTCCCAGGGTTCATCAGGGAGGACGAGGTAGGAACTCAGGGCAGGAACCTGGAGGCAGAGACTGGAGCACTCGTGGAATGCTGGAGGAATGCTTCTTACTAGCTTGCTCCCCTGGACCCTGCTCACACTGCTTTCTTATACAATGCAGGACCACCTGTCCAGGAATGTCTCCACTCACAGTGGGCTGGGTCCTCCCACATCACTCAACAACAAGAAAATTACTCCACAGATATGGCCACAGGCCAGTCAAATGGAGGAAATTCCCCAATTGAGGCTCCCTATTCCACGTATGTCAAGTCAACAGTAAAGCTATCCAGCATGCTCCTTTGTTCCCACGCTGTACTCTTTGACAGTAAATAATGAGGAATTAATCTTTGAATGTTGTGAGGTTCCTGTTCACTACAAAGTCTCTGATGTTTCCTAAGACAGGAGCCATTTGTAAATGGTGGCTGACATGTTTTGCTTATCTGCAGGTTTTCTCTACAATACAGATTCTGTGATCATCAACAAGATTGGATGGGAAAGTAAAGGCTTTCTCACAGTAATTATATTTCTAGTTTCTCACACTTATGAATTAAAAATAAATTTTTGTTAGAGATTTTGCAATTTTGTGCTTAATTCTAAGTTTTCCTTCAGTACACGATGAAGTTTTGTAATATAAAATATAAGCATTTGAGCATTTTCCAGACTTTTAGATATATCACTCTAGTACGGATTCTGCTTTGCTTTCTAAGAATTAAGCCAAGGGTAAAGGATGTACCACATTCTGTGCAATTGCAAACTATCTCTTTCTTAAGTGTTTTTGATAACCGCCACCATTTGACATATTATTAAAGGAATTGCCACTTTCCTTATATTTGCAGTGTCTACCTTTATTGTAAATTCTTTAATGTTCTCTAAGAGTTGAAATACAAGTACAGGACTTCTCAAACCTTTCATAATTACAGGGTTTCTCT
>NW_008345072.1:9448-12760 GCF_000622305.1 Nannospalax galili
GGTTTCTCTCTAGTACGTATCCGCTGATGTACTCTAAGAACTGACATTCGACTAAAGGACTTGCCACATTCTTCACATCTGTAGGGTTTCTCTCCAGTATGTATCTGCTGATGTATTCTCAGATATGACATTCGACTAAAGGACTTGCCACATTCTTCACATCTGTAGGGTTTCTCTCCAGTATGTATCTGCTGATGTATTCTCAGATATGACATTCGACTAAAGGACTTGCCACATTCTTCACATCTGTAGGGTTTCTCTCCAGTATGTATCTGCTGATGTATTCTCAGATATGACATTCGACTAAAGGACTTGCCACATTCTTCACATCTGTAGGGTTTCTCTCCAGTATGTATCTGCTGATGTATTCTCAGATATGACATTCGACTAAAGGACTTGCCACATTCTTCACATCTGTAGGGTTTCTCTCCAGTATGTATCTGCTGATGTATTCTCAGATATGACATTCGACAAAAGGACTTGCCACATTCTTCACATCTGTAGGGTTTCTCTCCAGTATGTAATCGCTGATGTATTCTAAGACTTGACGTTTGAGAAAAGGACTTGCCACATTCTTCACATCTGTAGGGTTTCTCTCCAGTATGTTTTCGCTGATGTTTTCTAAGATTTGATATACATCTAAAGGACTTGCCACATTCATCACATCTGTAGGGTTTCTCTCCTGTATGTGTTTTCTTGTGTGCTCTAAATTCTGACATGTATCTAAAGAACTTGCCACATTCTTCACATCTGTAGGGTTTCTCTCCAGTGTCACATCTGTAGGGTTTCTCTCCAGTATGTATTCGCTGATGTGTTCTAAAATTTGATATACATCTAAAGGACTTGCCACATTCATCACATCTGTAGGGTTTCTCTCCTGTATGTGTTTTCTTGTGTGCTCTAAATTCTGACATGTATCTAAAGAACTTGCCACATTCTTCACATCTGTAGGGTTTTTCTCCAGTATGTATTCTCTGATGTTCTCTAAGTTCTGATACATATCTAAAGAACTTGCTACATTCTTCACATCTGTAGGGTTTCTTTCCAGTATGAATATATTCATGCTTTCTAAGATTTGAGACATGGGTATTGGACTTGTCACATTCTTCACATTTGCAGGGTTTCTCTATGTTATACACCCTCTGATGTCTTCTAAGAGTTGGGTTCTCCATGAAAAACAAAAGAGAAGAAAACATTTCAATATGGAGAATAAGGCTGAGACAATCACACACTCACAGATCCATAAAGAACATGTAATAGGCATGGATAAAATTTCCAAACTTGAGAGACATTCAAATGAATAAAAATAAAAATCTTTGGAGTAAAAGAGGGAGATGAAATCAAAACTACATGACAACATTTATTCAATAAAAATCAATTGGAAAGTAGATGAAAAATACAGCAACACTTACATATCCAATCACAAGAGAGTCACTTAGAAAGTTGAAATAAGTATTAACTGAGCTCCACCGTGAAGCAAATACAGCCACCAAGGATGGCATGTGCCAAATTTGCCAAAAGTTCTCATGCATTTGTTTTGCCTTTTACTACTAAAACGTCTTTCTAGCCTAAGCAAAATGCGTAGAATTCAAAATGTAAATTGCGGTAAGCTTTCGTATTTATTCTCTCAACCACGGGATTCTATTTTCATCAAAGGGCACTGGAAGAATAAAAAATTGAGCTGCTTTTCATTAAAAAATTCATGGAGGAAGAACTTCATCTGCAGAAATTTACCAATTCAAGGCAGAAAAGTCATCACCAGAATTTATGGAAGCAAACAAATACACAGAGGATCAAGACTCTCATTCATGGGAACAGAAGTCAGAATTCAACTGTAAAGAGTAATTGACGAATGTGCCATATTCCAGAAGGAATCCACTATTAGCCACACAGAAAACAAAGTAGAACTCAATATTAATACTAATAAAGATTAATACTAATCGATGATTCTAACAGCCAGAATACCAGTAAAATCATCTTGAATTAAAAAAAATCTTCCCACAATAATATCAAATAAAAATTGCCTCAGGTCACCAATTAAAAGTTAGAGTCAGGAAGAGTGGGTTCAGAGTAAGAATCAAGTATCTTTTCTGTCCAAGAAACACACTTTATTGACAATGACATTCAGAAACCCAGCTTTTTGTTTGGTTTTTGGATGTTACCTATGGTGAATGGATTAATAAATCACAAAGTGGTTTAAATTACATTTCCCTTGTGACTACTGATGTACAACATTTTAAAAGATGATCTTAGACATGTCTGTTCTGTCCTTGGAGAACTGCCTGTCCAGCTCCTTGCACCACATACAATGAGTTGTATATTTTTTGATGTTTAGTATTTTGAGTTTATCGTACATTCTAGATACTAATCCTCTCTTACCACCAGAATTTGATGACAAGATGCAGCTACTGAAGACACTACACCAGTGAGATATAGAAGAAAAAAGGAGAAATCAAGCTGGTACTGACTTCAAAGCCTCATCTCTATTGAATAGTCTTCATAGTGCTGGAAGGTGCTTTGTATGCGACCACAGAGAAAACTGATCATCAACGTTACCGAGATGTGAATCCTGTGAGCTACAACAAAACTGTCAGTGATAAAGCTTCTGTATGCAGCACATGGTGAATCATACAAAGATCCACAAGGGACTAATGTGCAGAAAATTAGACTACATAGTACCTATATCACAATTCTGCCTCTGAAGTCACAGGGATGGTTGCAGAAAAGCAAACAGAAATATTTTAAGAGTCACAGATGGTGGAAAACACAAAGAAATAGAGATTTATAGGTAATTGGGAAGTAACTCATGAAATCACAGCATAGGTCACAGCATGTACAAGTCCCACATAAGTTCAAGACAGGCAAAATCTCAGCATAGACATGGAGAGGTTGGTAAGAAACACCAATGATACTTGAGGAAGTATTGGCCATGACAGGCTTCAGGGAGAGGAGAAAGTTTCTCTTTCACGGATGGAATACCTTCATAAGTTGACTGAGATCCAGTCAATGTCTGCATATATATATGTGGAGAAAGAAAGAGAGGGAGAGACAGAGAGAACATGAAATTGGGTAGGGGTAGTAAATGGAGTACAGATAGGGGAGAGTATCTAGATACAATCAGCATAAACTATATGAATTTTTTTTTTTGGTCTTTTTGAGACAGGGCCTCTATGTAGCCCCAGCTATCCTGGAACTCACTGTGTAGATGAGGCTCCCTTGAATTCACAGAGATCCTCTTGCCTCTGCCTCTTTTATGTTGGGATTAAAGGCGTGCGCCACCATGCCCAGCATGAAATATTTTAAAATATTTTT
>NW_008345072.1:13108-13682 GCF_000622305.1 Nannospalax galili
TACTCTGTCATTCCTGTTACTGCCCAGTATGCGTTAGTGTCCTCAGCCAGTCACCAGTGCAAGTCCATCCACTAAGTTTAATCAGCTTATCTAGAGTCCCTTGTTTTAGGAAGATCAGCTCCAGCAGCAATCAGTTGCCAACGGTCCTTTAGATTGGAGTCTGTTGTTCGTTTTCCTAGTTCTCTGCTGGTTTACTCTCTGTTTGATGCTCGGACTTGTGTATGCTGACATCTTTGCCATAGAATCATTAAAGCAGGTTCCCAGGAGCTCCTAGGACCCTGTTTTCATAGGGTTATGCCCATCATCCCTGGCTCTTACAGTCCCTCTTCTCTCTCTTGAATGATGGCCCCTGAACCTTGGGTGGATGATGTTTAATAAAGGGATCCTCTCCAAGGACCACTGTGGATTAGGGTCTTGCTCTTTACACTTTGGCCATTTGTGAGTCTGTTCCTGGCCCTCCACTGCATGAAGGAGCTTCCTTATTGAGAACTGACTCCTTAGTGTCCTCTTCTTTATCCCTGTCCTATGTTCCATGAGCCTTAAGTGTACAGGTTGCATTGCAACCTTAAGCCTC
>NW_008345073.1:0-231 GCF_000622305.1 Nannospalax galili
TAACCAAAGAGTAAAGTCATTAGTATACTTCTTTAAGAGTTCAAGGGAATACAGTTCCCAGACATTAGATTTAAGTCTATATAAAAAGTTATTTAGACAATTATTTCTCATTGATGATTTTCTTCCTAACCAGAAAGTGCTGCCCAGATGTACAGTTTCAAATCTTGGTCTCCAATACTGTACTGCCTACCTGTAGCTAAGGGAGACAACCAGCTATTGTTCTAAAATGAT
>NW_008345074.1:0-3117 GCF_000622305.1 Nannospalax galili
TTTCAGGAAGTAGATGTTCCTACAACACTGGGAAACTTACATTCTCCCAGGCAGAACAGCACCTGCAGCTGTAGGGAGCCATTTTTCTCTGCCATTCGAGAAACTTATTTTTCTTAACTGAAAGTTAAAACCTTTTTGTTAGCTGAAAACTTACTTGTTAACTGACCTCCCACAGTTATGGTGTTACTATGTGATCTACTGTTACCGTGCAACTATGATTACTGGATTTGCCCCTGGCAAAAGTGTGGTTCTAAACTTTATAAACCCTGCTCTCCCTCTGCTCGGGGTCAACAGTTCTTTTAGGCTTGATCTGGCTCTCTCCTGCAGCCTAATTACTAAATAAAGGACTCTTAATTTAACCATCACTATTTTTTGATCCTCTATGCTCCCACAGGATACAACAGTGGTCCTACTGAGCACCTGGTTCCTCCATTCTCCTCATCACATAGGCTATACCAGACTGAATCACATGGTGTGGAACTTCCTGCTACCCCCTGAAAGGATAAAAACAGTCAGATGGGGCTGGAGAGATGGCTCACTGTTTAAGCGTACTGGCTGCTTTTGCAGAGGACCCGGGTTCAATTCCCAGCACCCACATGGCAGCTAACAACTTGGTAACTCCAGTTCCAGGGGATCCAGGAAGCCTCTTCTGTCATGCAGGCAATACAAGAGAACACATAAAATAAAATTTTAAAAATACTTTGGATAATTTCTCTGACATCTCTTTTCTGTACCAAACTTCCATTAGGTTGTTATTCTTGTTAATGAAACTCCTTTCCATGCAAATGAGTATCAAAATATATTTATATCCTTGTGTTGGAGGCAATCGGCCACTCCCCTCCCTCCTAAGAGGACTGTCTGTTGGGACACCCTGTTTCCCAAGAAGCCTGTCTCCTTGAGCAAGTGGTCCCAAGAAGAGGTCATAAACCCTCTGTCTGTCATGATAAACTAGAGCAAATGGTGGCAGGACGATGGGGGCCCAAGGGGGGCATGAACTCCTTAAGAGGACCCCTGATCACTTAGTTAGCCAAACATAGCTATATTCTATAAAAGCCCCAATGGTCCCTCTCCTCGGTCAACAGTGGATTCCAGCATACGGGAAGGCTTCTGTTCACTGTCCCTTCCTGAGATGCTTCAATAAGTGCAAACTAGTCTGAGGTCAGTTATGGTCTCCTTCTTTCCTGTGCTCTGTTTCTGTGCTCTGTGCCTCAAAACCCTAACAACAACTCTTTCATTGCCCATTGTCCTTTTCTTGCTCTCACACCATCTGTTGAGCTCAGACATAGAGTGTAATAGTGAACAGGACGGGTTCTCTCAGGACGTGCTCCTCCATACAGGGCAGCTCTCTTTGCTGCTTTATCAGCCAGTCTATGACTTTTTGCTTCTTCAGTGTTTGTCTTACAATGTCTTGGGATTTTAATGATGGCCGATTATTTAGGCAACTGAAGAGCAGCCAAGAATTCTGAGATTTACTGAATATTTCCAATAGGCTGGCAATACAAGCCCCACACGGCAGGAATGTAGCTGTGGGATGGGGTGTTTTTCATGCTGGTGAGGTTTAGCTTTGGCCCAGGATTTATTTCCTTGCTATGCCTCCTTTCAAAAATTACTGAAGGCTCAAGCAGAAGAAAGACAATAAGGGGTGTCCAGTCATGCAGACTGGATGCAAGATTCACTACTGTTAACAGTATTGGCAGGTTGGACTTAGGAATTTATATGTTTTAAAAATAACTTAAAATCAGAATTTTCTTTTAAAATTCAGGTGCTAGACAAATGGCTTAGTAGTTAAAAGCCCTTGCTGCACTTGCAGAAAACCAGATCTTGGTTACTATCAGCAACATCAGGTAGCTCACAACTACCTGGAACTCCACCTCCAGGGACATCTGACATCTTTGGTCTCTGTAGAAATGCACATTCATATCCAAGTATCCATACACAGATGTGCACACACTGATAATTTTAAAAATTTAATAAGCACATGATTAGAAGAAGCATTTCATTATAGCTTTAACATATTCAGTGACAATTTCCAGAACAAGGCTACATCTCTTTCAAAAGTGGCTGTAAATTTCTAGGTTCACATTTGAATTAATACTATTGAACTCAGTATAAACCTTGTAAGACATAAAATTGAATGAGTTTTTAACATTTAAAAAAGATCTCCATTTCACTTTAAAATATACTGTTTCTTACAGAAAGACTAATTGTTTTTGCTACTAACATTGAGATGTTGGCAGAAGTGTCTATAATCTGTATGTATCTGATTATTACTGGTCATAATCGATTGCACTTGGATCCTTGGAGCCTGTGTATGTCTATAAAGTCATCGAGTAGATTTCAACGGTAATGTTTATCACCTCTGGTAATTAACATGACGTAAATTTTTATGCTTCCTCCTCAAATATAATGAATTTAAATAATTGTTGATTTTTTTTTGTGTGTGTGTGTGTATCCACACAAGACATCACAAACCGTCTTATTCAACTATACACCCACTTCCCAGATGGCACCCTCCCATGGCCTCCCTCCCTTGACTAGAGCCCTTATCTCTGTTATCCCTGCTATCATCCCCTGTGTTGTTGGTACCCCAGCCATTCCCCATTACTTGTCCATCTGGTGAATCTAGTCAGCCTATCCAGAGGGCTTTGTTTCAGGAAGGTCAGCTGTTGCTCATCTAGCAGCAATCAGTTGTCAAATTTCCTTTAGATAAGATTGGGGTTTGCTGTTCATTTTCCTAGTTCTATGCTGGATTACTATCTGGGAGTCCCTTTGGCCTCCTCATTGCATAAATGAGCCACATTTTCATTATCCATTCATCAATTGAGGAACACTTAGGTTGCTTCCATCTCTTAGCTATTGTGAAAAGAGTAGCAACAAACATGGATGTAAATATGTCTCTGCAATAGGATGAGTTCTTTGTGTATATGCCAAGGAGTGGTATAACTGGGTCAAATGGTAGGTTCACTAGTAGTTTTTTAAGAGTTCTCCACACTGCTTTCCATAGGGGTTGAACCAGTTTGCAGCCCCACCAGCAGAAGATGAGTGTTCCCCTTTCCCCACATCCCCTCCAACATTTGGTATCATTTGTTTTCTTGATCTTAGCCAGTCTGACTGGGG
>NW_008345074.1:5233-9026 GCF_000622305.1 Nannospalax galili
CTTTCATCTTTGATTTTGTTGATTTGGAGGTTCTCTTTCTTTCTTTTTGTTAACTGGGCTAGTAGTCTGTGAATCTTGTTTATCTTTTCAAAGAATCAGCTCTTGGATTCATTGATTCTTTGTATTGTTTTCTTTGTTTTGATTTCATTAATTTCTGCCCTGATTTTTGTTATTTATTCTCTGTTCGGAGCCTGAGGTCCAACTGAGTCTCAGCTGCCTCTCAAAACTGCTGACAGGCCTGAGCTGGCAGCTTTCCATTCTGCCCACAGCCTTGGCCTGGAAACTCTGGTAGGCAGCCGGAGCCGAAAACCTTGGCTTGAAGCTGGGGCCAGATAGCCTTGCTAGATAGCCTTGGCCCAGGGCCTTGCTTTCCTTTCTTGCATATGGTTCTATTCTTCTATAATCAGAGATTCCTCCCTTAATGTGCATCAGAGCGCTTGTGCTCTGTGTTCCTTTGTTCTTATTCTCTATAAAATCTCTTGCTTGTACTTCAATAAACGAGATGATCAGAATCCTGTCTTGCCTCCATTTCTCTTGTCCTTGCCCCATTTTCATCCCCACCCCCTAATCCAGGTACCCTGTTGCAGACCCCGTGGGCCGGGGTAGGGTGGCGCCCAGCGTGGACCTGGATACTGGGGGACAACGTGAGGGATACGATGGAGTAAAGAAGGGGTGTGCACCCGCTCAAACAATAGTTCGGAGATGTCGCGGTAGCCTGCTGTGACCGAGCTGACAGGTAAGTTTGTCGTGCAATTTAAATCAAGGGGCAAGCATTGAGTCAGCATCAGAAATATGTGATACAGTTAAGAGAAGCGTTACAGGCAAGAGGAGTAAAGGTTACAACTGAAGATTTATTTCATTTTTTTGATTTTGTGAAAGACATCTGCCCATGGTTTCCCCAAGAGAGGGTTATAGATGTAAAAAGATGGAGAAGAGTGGGAGATGCATTACAAGAATTTTATAAGGTGTTTGAACCAGGAAAGGTCCCGGTTACTGCCTTTTATTATTGGAACTTGATTAAAGAATTAATAGAAGAGATGAACATGAGCCAGTAGTGACAGCAATTGCTCGAGCAGAATAAAATTTTAAAACCCGTTCTAAGCCAGAGTTGAGAGGAACTCCCAAGGAGGAGCCTCCTGACTTGATTTCTCTTGATAGTGAAGATGAGAGTTCTGCTAAAATTTTAAGCGGGGCCCTCATCAAGCCCTGCCTGGGGAGGGGTAGAGCCCAGGACTTGGTGAGGCCGCTTTGAAAAGGAAGCGACGCTTGCGTCACTCCCTCCACCAGCCGCACTCGCCGCCATGCTGGGAGCCTCTGAAAAAAAAAAAATCGGAGGGGCGGGCGGCAGCTTTACTCTTTTTAGCGACATTTTTGCATGGTGGTTGGGACTGGGAGCCCCCGCGCGCTGGCCTCCCGCCCCTACTGTGGCCCGCAGGGCCCTCCGGTTCCACCGCCGGTGGTGTGGCATAGAGTGGCAGGCTGCTGGATACCGCACAAAGAGTGCGGCCTGAGCCCTCTGTGCCTTTAAAGGCTGCTGCATCCAACTTAAAGTGTCCCCTATGCACACACACCATGCACCTTGTCGCAGTATGGAGCCACAGCCCCATGTACCTTAGCAGTCTTAGATGGTGTGGCTAAAAATTGGCTAACTCCTAATGATTGGAATCAATTGGTGAAGGTAGTCCTTAATGGAGGTGATTATTTGTTATGGAAATCAGAATATTATGACAATCGTAAGGAGACAGCTAGGAGGAATCAACAATCTGGAAATACATGGGGTTTTGATATGTTGATAGGTGGAGGTGAGTATGAGACTAATGAAAAACAGATGCAGTATGATGCAGGTCTTTTTGCGCAAATTCGAGCTGCTGCTCTAAAGGCATGGAGAAAGCTTCCAGTTAAAGGGGACCTGGGAACTTCCCTCACTTCAGTCAAGCAGGGGTCTGATGAGGCATTTGCAGATTTTGTTCATCAGCTAATGACCACAGCAGAAAGGATATTTGAAAATGTTAATGCAGGGCTAGAGTATGTGAAACAGTTGGCATATGAAGATGCAGGAAAGACGGATTTGACTGGCTATATTCGTCTGTGTGCAGACATAGGTCTGTCTTATCAACAGGGGCTTGCCATGGCAGCAGCTTTTAATGGACAAACTGTAAAGGACTTTCTGGCTAAAAAGTACAAGGCTAAAAGCAAGGAATGTTTTAAATGTGACAAGAGTGGGCACTTTGCCTGGGACTGCAAGGCAGATGATGACCAACAAAAGACTGATAGCGAAAGAGCTCTAAAGATCTGCCCTAGATGTAAAAAAGGGCAGACACTGGGGAAAGGAGTGTAGATCAAAAAGAGATCTCCACAAAAATCTTCTCTAAAAAAGCAAGAGGAGAAGCCAGTCTCAGGCTGTGCCTGAGAGGCTCCAAAACAATGCCTTTTTCTCAGGCCCCGGTGCAGTGGGCATCAACAATAGCCACTGTTCCTAACTGTAACTATATACATAAAAGCCTTGGCAGCAAAGTTTCTTGGCCATATGCCTCTTAAAGGAAAAAGTGTGACACATGTACATGTAAATATTGTAAGTGTTTGTATACTATGTATAGGATAATTTCTAAAAACCTAGGCTGCTTAAATATGCTAACAGCTAACTCTGGAGGGAAATTGTGCACCTTTCACTTCAGACTTAAGCCTGTTCTTTTCAGTTTTGTTCTCAAAAGTTTTTCAGGAAGGAGATTGTTTCCAAGCCAGCTTTTTCATACATCTAGAAAGACGATTGATCTTTATAAAATTCCTGAGGAATTCAGTGAGAAAGCAGACTCAGACAGCTAATGTTAGATTCTGGTGCAGAAATTTAGATCTAGATGTTACTTGGAGGGAAATTGTGCACCTTTCATTTCAGACTTAAGCCTGTTCTTTTCAGTTTTGTTCTCAAAAGCTTTTCAGGAAGGAGATTTTTTCTGAGCCAGCTTTTTCATACATCTAAAAAGACAATTAATCTTTATAAAATTTCTGAGAAGGTGAGGCGTAAAGTCTTAGAGCAAGTTTACAGAATTTTTAGATGTTACAAATGGACTGTCCTGTTAAAGATGGTTTCTGCCTAATGTCTCTTGCTTGTTGTTTCAAACTAATGAAGTATAGGCTGAAAATGTGAGAAGCTGACTCAAGGCAGAAACTGGTCCTTTCTGTTCAGACTCATGCTAGTTTTCACAAGCTTCTGTTCTCAAAAATTTCCCAGGTTCAGACTGACCCTCTGACTCTGTGAAAGAAAATGAGAGCAGCTTGCATGTTTTAGTGCCTTGGCATGCAGGATTTTCTTTGGATAAAGGGGCTCCCACCTCAGGGGTCAGTCTCCTTGGGTTCCTGAAAGGGGGACCTACTCTGGATTGATCATACAAATAACCTGTAAAAGCAGGCGTACTGTGATTGATCTAATAGGGAAAAGTTAGAGAGCTGTCAGGACACTGACCAGGGCCATCCACAGTGATGCTTTGGATGTAATCAGGCATGCCCACGCAATGTTGACACCGTGCCTTTCGCAGATCTGCACTGGGTTCCAGTCCCAGCATGTTGTGTTTCAATGGTACCATGTAACATATTTCCTTCAGTTTGAGCCTGGCACAGCTTTGTTTGGAACCTGGCGTTTTTGGAACTTGTCTTTCTGTGTTCTTTCCCGACAGCACAGGTCAGTGGCTCAGGTATGTGAGGTGGCATCCTGAGCACTCTGAGCAAGCAATTTGTGGCAGAAGTTACTTGTAAGAAAAACTCTGAGCGGATGGCTTGTGGCAGGGGGCGCTTGCGA
>NW_008345074.1:10252-12411 GCF_000622305.1 Nannospalax galili
AACTCTATAGCCTTTAATCCTGCGCATGACTCTGTTATGATCTTGACACAACAAAATTCTTCATGGATTCCTATGACAAAGCATCAGTCCAGGAAAAGCAGTCCTGCTCAAGGATTGATTCTGAAATTTTTCAAAAAATTACTGTGGTATGGTAAACACATGATTGGTCTAACAATTGCTGCTATTTTAGGTCTCCTTGCCTTGGCTGCTACTACAACTGCCGCTGGTGTGACATCCGCCCTTGCCCTCATTTGAGGGAGAGGACATGTTTGTGTTTTTTCGGCAGGATGCTGACAGTACACGTTGGGTACCTAAATGCCTTTTTTGCTTTGCGACATCTCTGGACTCTATGCCACCTGTGTCATTGCTACACCATCCATCATCGCATCCTGTGTTCCCAATTTTTGAACTGGTTTTTTGGACTCTGTTCATGTTTCCTATGGACTGTTTCCACCACCTGGCACCCACCATCCTCCTCTCTTGACTTTGTCTGTGATGCTGTGATTCTCTCCGTGATTCATTAATTGTTCCACATGCTTTTGTACACCGTTGTTCTAATCATTGCTTGTCCCCTTAGGGTCCTTTTGTTTGCTTGGAGGGGGGACTTAAGATCTGCCTAACCTCAGCACAGAGCACAGGTTGGGGTAAAGGTAACTGCCAATATCACTATATTCAAAATTCAAATTACACACAGCTTGACCATGATTTGGTTCCAGACTCCGGACCGCAGTTATATTTCTCTCTCAGTGACACTGTGCCACAGTGGTATTTCCTGTTTCTTCCCCAAGGCATGGGAGCTTTCTGGAGGCTGGTTAGCCAGTGATGGGTAAGATCTTCTCAGATGGAAGCGGGATGCCGGCCACCCCCAACGGCTTTCACTCTGGCAGAGGACAACCTAAGACAGGCACGGTCTTTCCATCCCAGTCTTGGCATGTACTTCATCTTTTAAATATAAAGAAAAAAAGGGGGACCTGTTGGGAGCCTGAGGTCCAACTGAGTCTCAGCTGCCTCTCAAAACTGCTGAAAGGACTGAGCTGGCAGCTTTCCATTCTGCCTGCAGCCTTGGCCTGGAAACTCTGGTAGGCAGCCGGAGCCCAAAACCTTGGCTTGAAGCCGGGGCCAGATAGCCTTGTGCTAGATAGTTGGCCCACAGCCTTGCTCTCCTTTCTTGCATACGGTTCTATTCTTCTATAATCAGAGATTCCTCCCTTAATGTGCGTCAGAGCACTTGTGCTCTGTGTTCCTTTGTTCTTATTCTCTATAAAAACTCTTGCTTGTGCTTCAATAAACGAGATGATCAGAATCCTGTCTTGTCTCCACTTCTCTTGTCCTTGCCCCATTTTCATCCCCACCCCCCAATCCAGGTACCCCATTGCAGACCCCGTGGCCCAGGGCAATTTTCTTCTGCTGGGTTTGGGTTTTATTTTTTGTTGTTTTAAAAGTGTCTTGAGTTGCAATGTTAAAGTCATTTATTCACGTTCTTTCCAATTTTTTGATGTAGGCACTTAGAGCTATAAACTTCCCTCTAAGTACAGCTTTCAGTGTGTCCCAGAGGTTTTGTTGTGCTGTATTGTCCTTTTCATTTAGTTCCAGGAACACTTTCATTTCTTTCTTAATTTCTCTTTTGACCCATTCATTATTCAGGATTGTGTTGTTTAATGTCCATGTGTTCATGTGGTGATAAGGGTTTCTTCGGGTGTTGATTGTAAGCTTTATTGCATTATGGTCTGACAGAATGCATGGAATTATTTCAATCTTTTTGTATTTGTTGAGGTTTGTTTTGTGTCCCAGTATATGGTCGATTTTGGAGAAGGTTCCATGGAGCACTGATTAGAAAGTACATCCTTTGGTGCTTGGGTGGAATACTTGGTAGATGTCTGTTAGGTCCATTTGATATATAGTATTGTTTAATTCAGATGTCTCTCTGTTAACTCTCTGCCCTGGTGACCTATCCAATGGAGATAGTGTGGTATTGAAGTCCCCTACTTATTAATGAGTTGGGATTAATCTAGGTCTTAAAGTTCTGTAGTATTGTTTTATGAAGTTGGGTGCACCAGAGTTTGATGAATATATGTTCATGTTTGTAATATGTTCTTGGTCAATTGTTCCTTTGATCAGAATGAAGTGGCCCTCTTTATCTCTTCTGATTAGTTTTAGTT
>NW_008345074.1:13507-13957 GCF_000622305.1 Nannospalax galili
GAACTTTATCCATATCTTCCTTCAGTTCTTTGATTTCTTTGTGTGTTCTTTAAATTCACTGAATTCTTTTATCGTGTTTATAATTGTTCCTTTGAGTTCCATGTCATGCATTATCTCTAATGGGTTCTGATTGTGCTCCTCTAGAGGACTATTGGTATTTGGTGTGGATTTGTTATTTTGGTTTTTTCATGTTATTTTTTCTCTTTGATTTTGAGATGTGAATTTCTTTTGTAGTTTCTGATTATTGTGTTAGACTCAAGCCTCAAGTTTAGGTCTGCAGGAATTTGGGGGTTAGAGTGGCCTGGGAGCAGGGACCAGGAAAGATACTGGTCTAGGGCAGCTGGTGGCCTTGCCACCCAGAGATGCAAAGGGAGATTGGAGGAGGGAAGAGGCCCCAAAGGCTCCTCAGAACTGCCCTGATGAACTGGGTTGGTCTGGATGCAAAGGATC
>NW_008345075.1:0-2859 GCF_000622305.1 Nannospalax galili
AGAGGCAGTTCATCCAGTACTGGCTTGTTTAAAGGCCTCCTCAGGGGTCAATAATTTGTTGAAACCCATCGGAGGCAAATTATAGGTTGGTAAGGTCAAGGAACTGTGGGTCATTGTTTTCAGAGACATGCCTGGCAAGATATGGAGGTGGGGCAACAGCTAACTGAACTAGTCTTAACAAAATTAACAATGCAAGGTCCAAAATTTTGGAGATACCAGTAATGGCTATAGTCTCTGTTTTAAAGTGAGATACTCAAGGTCGTCCAAGGTTATCAGGTGTGCTTTTGGAGCAGGTTGCTTTCGTGGTCTGCAATGCCGGGTAGGTCTCTTGGTGGTTGAGAGTTGCATCACTTCCTCCAGGGTGAGGGCTACCATCTCTGCAGTCTGTGGTTGTGGAGGGAGGGTTTTTGATGCAGGCAATTCTGATATTATGGGCTGGGATCCAAATGGGGGCTGAAAAATTATCTGGAAAGACACAAGCATAGTCTCACCCTTGTGTTAACAATAGGTGTCAATAATATAATGGATATATTTGAGCTTGCCAAAGGAAGGGGAGTAATATCCATCTGCCAGATCTTGTTAAGGCAGGTGTGAGACCAATGACCCTGTCCTCCATAAGCCCAACATTTGCCATTGTCTGTCTCAGCCTGTGGCTGGTGAGCAGCCAGTGCCTCAGTGAGATCCATGGCATGAGCTTAAGCAGTCCCTGCATCCTGACAGGCCAGAATCCATTCAGAGACATCCTTGTGTCTAACAGGTCCTATGGCAAGATGACACTTGGTAGAGCAGCCTTCATATACAAGATCCTTGAGCAAAGCATCTGTGGCCCCCTGATGGCTGATTTTACTGTCCTTGTTTTCAGAGACATGCCTGGCAAGATATGGAGGTGGGGCAACAGCTAACTGAACTAGCCTTAACAAAATTAACAATGCAAGGTCCAAAAATTAGGAGATACCAGTAATGGCTATAGTCTCTGTTTTGAAGTGAGATACTCAAGGTCGTCCCAAGTTATCGGGTGTGCTTTTGGAGCCAGTTGCTTTCATGGTCTGCAATGCTGGGTAGGTCTCTCAGTGGTTGAGAGTTGCATCACTTCCTCCAGGGTCAAGGCTACCATCTCTGCGGTCTGTGGTTGTGGAGGGAGGGTTTTTGTCACAGGCAATTCTGATATTATGGGCTGGGATCCAAATGGGGGCTGAAAAATTATCTGGAAAGACATAAGCATAGTCTCACCCTTGCATTAACAACAGGTGTCAATAATATAATGGATATATTTGAGTTTGCCAAAGGAAGGGAAGTGAGTAACGTCCATCTGCCAGATCTTGTTAGGGCAGGTGTGAGACCAATGACCCTGTCCTCCATAAGCCCAACATTTACCATTGTCTGTCTCAGCCTGTGGCTGGTGAGCAGACAGTGCCTCAGTGAGATCCGTGGCATGAGCTTAAGCAGTCCCCACATTCTGACAGGCCAGAATCCATTCAGAGACATCCTTGTGTCTAATGGGTCCTATGGCAAGATTACACTCAGTAGAGCAGCCTTCATATACAAGATCCTTGAGCAAAGCATCTGTGGCCTCCTGATGGCTGATTTTACTATTAATGCTTTTTTGGCACCTTTCAACAAAGTTAGAGAAAGGCTCACCTGGTTTTTGTATCAATCTGGTTAACTTGGTATCCTCACAGGTCAGCATACTTTGGAAAGCACGGAGTGCGCAAAGCCACACTTGTTCAAATTAGCGAGGAGGTCCTTGTGCCTGGGCTTGTGGGGTTTCAAAAGTGCCACGCCCTACCAAGGCATCAAACCCAATGTTTTGGACATTGGCATTTCTATTGCTCTCTGCCTGTTGTTTGCATTCGTCCTGATAAGCAGCCTTCCATAAGAGAAAATTACCTCCCTGTAGACAAGCACAGGCAATATTCTGCCAGTCATAGGGCAGTTAGCCACATGACTGATTGTATCTAATAGCTGACCAAACCAAGGGAAATGAATGCCATCCTCACGGTTGCCTTACGCAGCTTTTCTAAAGTATCAAGAGAATACAGATTCCAGACATTAGGGTTCTGTAGTCCCTGATTGAAGTAACCAGGAAAAACTGTGGAAAATCACCCATTGTATCATAGGAGAAGGGTCTAGGTAGCAGGGGCTTCCAGTTCTCCCCTGGAAGGAAGGGGTAGATGGACTGGGGGGAAACTTCCTTAGAGTTAGTGCAAGTAGCCATCACCCCGTAATGGCAGAGTGGAGGCTGCCTTAACTTCCTGTTTTTCATCAAAGCAAATACGAAATGGAGGAGGGTAGACACTGCCCCATAATGGAGGGGCAAGGGCGATCTTGACTTCCTGTTTTTCATCAGGGGAACTCTCAGACCCGAGTTCATCATTTTTTATCTCGTTATCAGCAGTCATTGTTTCCACATCAGAAGGGAAATCAGTTAGTTGGTTTTGTCTGGAAATGCCTGGGACAAGCTGTCCCCACTAACCTGTTTTTTTATTTGTTTATCTATGTTTTTTCTTATGAGATTATTCTGCTCAGGAGCATCGGGGGGAACTCCCCGAAGTGAGGCCAGAATGGCAGTCACAATGGGGTAGAACGGCCCATATAATGGATGCCCCTCCCTGACTTCTCTCTTTCTGGCCATGAATAGCACACGAGCCCATTGCTCCAGATCCCAACAGCAGGAATCTATAAACCAAGGAGCAAGAGCTAGCACTTCATCTAATACCTTAGTTACTTCCTTCTCTATTACCCTAATTTGCCTACTCCTGAGGAGAGAAACCAGTGCAGCAGCACAGGGGCCAGAAGTAGCTATGCTGGAGGTCACTCACCCTGCAAGACTTACCCAGAAGGACTCAGGTACCATTCAAG
>NW_008345075.1:2972-32181 GCF_000622305.1 Nannospalax galili
AAGGAGCCATTCAGGAAGATGATCGGCAGAGACAGAAACAACACACCAAACCAAAGACTGCGAGCCAGAAGAATGAAAGCGGCGAGCACCCACTGAAGGATTACTGGCAAAAAGGGCACCAGATGCCCAAAGTGGGTGTTACAGCCTTGTGGGGTCAGGCTTTTTGTGCCCCACATTGGGCACCAGCTCTGATCACCACCAGCGGCAGCTACTCCTCCATTCTCGTGGGTGCCGCTCCTTCATTCTCATGGGCGTCGAGGCTGCTCCTCTGCTCACCCTGGGCTGAGGCTGCTCTTCTGCTCACCTGGTGCTGAGGCAGCTCTTCTGCTTGCCCTGTGGAACAGGTCTGCTTTATTGCAGGAAGGCACAAGCTTATATAGGGGTAGTGGTCCAATCACAGCACAGCAGGTAGGATACCTTACTAGCATAACAGGTTTAGCATCCTATCACAGTACAGCAAGTAGGATACCTTATTAGCATAACAGACTTAGTGTCCTATTAGCATAACAGACTTAATGTCCTATCACAGAATAGCGGGTAGGATGCCTCATTAGCATACTGGGTTTCAGATTACACAGCCTGGATTCCTGGAAACCATGTGACCCTGACTGTTGCAATATCTAAGTGTTACAATTTAGAATTCCAAGGGTGGTGATTAGGGAGTGGCGAGCTCTAGGCATCAGTTTCATGATCATTCAATGGGAGCAAATGTCACAAGGCATTCCTTTTTGCTCCAGCAGTCGGACCGTTGACTCGGGCCTGGTGTATGGCTGTCAATAAGACTTTCACCCTAGGCTCAAGCCTGTCTCCCATACACAAGTGGACAATTCAGCTTCAATCTTAAGAAAATGATTCAGGGTGGAGATACACACCTTTAACCCCAACACCTTGGAAGCCAAAGCAAGAGGACAGTGACTTCAAGAACTGAAGATTACTACTGGAGAATTTACTGCTGTTGTTTAAATTGACAAGATGCCATACTTCCTGCTAAATAATTATGCTTATACTCATAGAAATTCACTATACTCAGCCTTAGTCATAGAAGCCTCCCTTTGAAATCAAAGGGGTGATTGCAGAGGCACATCAGTGATCAAGGTGCTATGAATAAGTGATACTCAGTGCTCAGTTCTAAACAGAAAATTAATACTATCCACTCTAAGGCTTGGGAAGATAGTGAAGAGAGGGCAGAAAGAACGTCAGAGCTGGGAGGTATAGAGAAAGGCGGTGGGTGTTGTCTTCTGTGCATGATGCAGTAATTGTATCTATATCCACACAGCAACTGCAGCTGCATTCACTGATCTTGCACAAGACTGGCCTGTCAGAGTCTGTCCTGAAATGAGGAGGGACTCATGGAGTCCTTCTCTTCCATGCTGAACTACTGCTACTAATGGACTCCAGAGAAGCACGGTTATGTTCTCATTTGTGTACTCACTGATGAGCGCCTCAGGCTCCAATGGTTCCAAATCAGTGGTCCAGAGATGGCCCTGGCTAGACTCAGTGTGTTACAAGACAGACAGACAGACAGACAGACAGACAGACACACACACACACACACACACACACACACACACACACACACACTGGCATTTGTGAGAGAAAGAGATTTGTAGTTAGGAGGCAGGGTTTACAGACAGAAGGGTGATAGGAGAGTGAAGGGCATAAGAGTATTCAGAATGTGTTACATTCACAAATGAAACTGTCAAAGGATATATTTAATAAAGTTATACTACCAGCACTCTAAAATCCCTTTCATTTTCCTATTATGCCTCATTTGTCAATAGCCATTCTCCTTACCTGAGTTAGAATAACTGCCTTTTTCTTTTGTTTATACTTGATCAATGTAAGCATTATGTTCTAGCACGTGTATGCATGATTTTTTCGTGAATAGTATGGTAGTGAGATTCAACTCTCTTTGCATTTTGTTCTATATTGCTCATTTTCAGTATTGATTTTCCACTGAATTAATATATTTTATCTGTTTTAATATATGCATCTTTTAGTAGTTTTCTCAGGTTAACTTTAAATTATGTTGGCATAGACTCTAATAATTGCATTATATATTTGTTATTTCAAATATAAAATAAAATATTATAAGATAAAAGAAGCATTGAAAAAAATAGTAAGTAATCTGTAAAATACTACTGGTAAATCTGTTTTTTCCTAGTCATTTTTACTTTAAAATTTTATTGAAAATGTTGCAATTCTCATACAATATAAATTGATGATATTTGGAAGTGTACCTACCCCACTGCCCTTTGCTCAGTACAATCTCCTCCACTATATATACAAGTCAGCTGATCTCTGATTTGTGTCCCCACATCTCTTTATTAAAACTAGACTTTATATATGATGAAAACATGGACTATCTGTTCCTTCCATATTTCTCTTAACTTGATGATTTCCAGATCTCCCTACTTCCCTGCAAATGACAAGATTTCACCATTCTTTTATGATTCAATAACACTCTGTTGTGTATAAATACTATCTTATTTTTAATCCATTCTTTTCCTGATCGACACCTTTGCTATTGTGACCAGTATATCTATAAGCATGGGTGCTCAGGAATCTCAAACTGACTTCTAATCCTTTAGGGTAGTACTCAGTATTGCTAGATTATATGGCTATGAGGGTGCTTTTGCTTTGATTTATTGTTGTTATTTTTCAGTGCTGAGGGTTGAACCTAGGGCAAGAATTCTACCACTGAGCAACATCCCAAGCCCTATATTTGGATTTATATGTGTTTTTAAAAAGAATCTATCATATAGATTTATATATCTGTACCACTAATTTATACTTCCAACAACAATACAGGTCTTCTTCACCCTCCCTCTTCCATATCCTCAAGATGAAACCAATTAAAATCCCAGCATAAACTTGGGAAATGGGTAAAAATCCCAACCCAGTCAATTTAAAATATCTTTGTCCTACTCATCAATTTAAATTTGTTTCTGAAATAATGCGCTTTAATTCAGTGTTGAGGAAAAACACTTATGAAATGATTTATCACATTAACAAATCAAACTGTATTGAAAGTTATTGGAACCTATCATTTCTCTTTCAAAAAATGTACCAAACCAAGCCTGTAACACAGATGGGAAGTCTTTTCTGAACCATATCCTACAAAATGAGAAGCATGGCATTAGTAGACAGTGGTGACTGTTTGCGGAACTCTGTATGTTAACGTTCCTAATCAGTTTGAGTTTACTATGGGGAATAAAAAGCAGACCTTTAGTCCTTAAATTCCATGTCAGAATTTGTCACAAATACAAAATCCTGAAGGGATGAAAGTATGTGCTCTTATACTGACATTTTCATGTAAAAAGTGCAGTCTTCAAAAATTAGCCCAGAGAATGAAAGGAGCCTAACTGCTGACACCATTTATGGCTATTTGGGTATCTGTTTGCTTTTGGTACCCTCAACTGTGAATTGACTTAAAGACATATCACTTTGATCTTCTCAAAGATCATATCTGTCTTCTACCATTTTCAAACACATCTATCTATTTTGCTGTTTTCAGATTTTGCAATAAACTTACCCAAGTTCAGAGTTTTAGGTTATATTTAGAGAATTAAAAATAAAAGAAGAGAAGGGAACTGGGGAGATAGAGCACTTCTTAAAGAGTTTGCCTTGTAAGTATGAGGATCTGCATTTGATGCTCAGCATCCACATAAGAAAAGGCCAGTCTTTGTGGCATGCAATTATGACCCCAGCACTGGGGAGGCCAAGACAGATGGATTTGGTGAGCTCTAGGCCATGAGAGACTCAGTTTCATAAAACAAAGTAATTAATTGGCATCTGAAGAATGATATTTGAAGGAATTTCTGGACATTTGCACAGACATATGTGCTCTTAAACACACATGTGTTCTTACACACACACACACAGGGCACACACAGAGAAAGAAAATAGATGAAACCCTACATGATACTTTATTTTCAAATTTTAATTATTCTTATTTATGGGAGTGTGTGCATGTCTGTGTGAATATACCACATGTGTGAAGATGTGTTTCATGACCCAAAGAATGTGTTGAATCCCTTGGAACTGGATTTGTAGGTGGTTGTAAGACCCCAACATGGGTGCTGGGAACTGAACTCAGATCCCCAGGAAGCAGCAAGTGCTCTTAACTATTGAACCACATCCTCAGCCGCCATATATGATTTGTTATGGTGCTTCCTTTACTAGGCAATATTGATACTCAGTCCCTTGCTCTTCCTCTCACTAATGAGGTATCCAGCCCCAGTTGATGAAGATTTCCGAATATTGGTATCGTCTATGCTCTGTGCCTTTCTTCTCCTCTGCATAAGAGTTTTACTTCCATTAACATGGGAGCTGCTCAGCAATGCTGAATGTGCATGAAAACTAGCAGATAACACACTAAAGACAGGCTTCAGTCCCAGTTTACAGCCGCCCCTGAAAGGGTGCATCTCCAGTTTCCCCAATAGTAGCTCACTGACCTTTCATATAAACGTATCTTTTCCTTCCACTCCTCTACATACTCCCTTATAACTGCTTTGCTCCATGACAGTAATTGTTAAATATTTTTATCCAAACCCCTACTCAAGTGTAATCTTGCATAAACTGAACCCATGTATTTCTTCTCTCATGATCCCAAACTCTTCTGAACCCACTTGGTAGACCCCAACCAAATTCTATACTAAAATTCAGAGAGAAGCTATGTTAATAGGTCTAGTTTAAGAGGAGAGAGACTTCAACAAGATTCTTTTCTGAAGGATTTCAGAACTTCAATTGAATTGATATGATCCCAAAGGAATCATAGTTTATTAAAAAGTTCCTTCCCGATTTACTTGTGCAGAGGATTGTTTTGTGTGTAATTTTGCATTAAAATGCTGGTGATGCTTGGAGCACCTTTTAGTAAATGATGATATGAGTTTTAAAACTCAGATATTCAAAATCTTTAAGTAACTCATTTCAAGATGGAATTCCAAGGTAATGTTGACTTGCAAACGGGAATCTGAAGTTGTCTGTGAAGCACTGACGTCTGTGATTTTTTTTTTTCCTGCAGCCTCTGGCTAGTAACCACGCTTTTGCCTCATACATTGCCGTCCCTATCCCCAATTAGTAGAACACTTATTCTATGAACTTAGAGATTAAAAGATTCCTTTCAAATTTTAAAATCATTTTACTTTTGTCTGGAGTGTTGGCTCATCATTTAAGAGCACCGGATGCTCTTTCAGAGGATCTGAGTTTGGTTTCCAGCATCCACATGGTGGCTAGCAATTGTCCTTAACTCCAATTCCAGGGTATCTGAATCAGATCTCAGTGTATTTTTTTAAAAAATAGTATTTTTCATTTATTCTTTAAGAAATTCATATGTGTGTAAAATGCATTATGATTACATCTACTCCATCCATTTTCTCTCCTAGACCCCTCAAAATGTACCCTCCCATCTTCATAGCCATGTACTTATACATGTCTCCCATTGTGTCCAATTGGTAAAGGCCATACATGGCTGGGTATGATGTGGTGATGTGAATGAGAAATGTCCTCCATAATTTGACATATCTGAAAACTTGGTATCTGGTTAGAACCACTGTTGGGGGAGCTTATGGGCCCTTTAGGAAATAGAGCCTTGTTGGAAGAATTGTATCACTGAAGGCAGACTTTGAGAGTTTATTGCTTGACCCCACTTTCAATTCACTCTCATCTTCAAAATTGAAGATGTGATCACTCAGCTTCCTTCTCTGGATTCCTGCTGCCATCCCTTTCCATATAGAGTCCCTTTCTGGAATCATAAGCCAAAATAAACTGTTCTTTCTAGAGTTGCATTTGGTCATGGTATTTATCACAGAAACAGAAAAAAAAGTATATGGAATAATAATCATTTTTCTTAGTGTATTTGAAAGTACTCTATTGACTTCAGTATCTTTCCAGAATTAATCACTGCTCTTTACCTAGGTTATTATTAATTTATAATTCACCTTACAAATCTGCCCAAAGTCAGATTCTGAATCAGTAAGTCTATGCAGAGTCCAGGATGTGACATTTCTTTTATAACTTATCTTTTAAATGTGGGGTATGCCATAGCACATGTGTGGAGGTATGTCCCAAGTGGCCTTGTTCCTCTGAAGGGCGGGGCCTGCTGTGGAGAATTGACTGCAGAGAGCTATCCATGGAGGGAGGGGCTTTTGGGGACCATCTTGGAACAGAAGTGGCAGTGTGAAAAGACGACCCAGTGTCTCGACTTGAGAGCAGACATTAACCTACCTGGGGCAAGATTGTGAGCTCACATTGCATGGGAAAAAGCTGACGGACACTGTGGGGAAGCAATCTAGAACTGTGGGCCGAGCCGTGCAGAGCTGGGTGCAGGGTGTTGGGTGTTTAGTTCTTTATAAGTCTCTCCCCTCCCCCCCTGCAAAGATATAAACTATGAAAAATTCACATAAAGATGTGTTACATGATTTTTCTAATAGGGCCAGGGGCAAGGAACCCTAGAAAACTGGTGACAAACTGGCAGAGGTCGGCAGGATGATGTTGCTAGGAATGACAAACTGCTGGAGTTTGGAAAAAGGTAGAGAGCTAATGGCAGTGCTGATATGCATTTTACAAAGGATTATAAAATATGTAATCGAAAGGAGGCCAGCCATGCAGAAGCATGAGCCACAGCTGTGTTGTAAATGTGGGGAAACCATCCAATTGTGGATATGTGAAGATTTGTTAAAGGTTATAGAAAAACTAGAAAAACTGTTGTGGACCATGGACAGTAGCAGAGAACCCAGAGAGGGTGTTGTCACATTGCATAGTAAAAGATGTGCCCAAGGCAGGGAAAGCTGAAAATGCTATGGAAGTACTGGAAGACCTAGTTGCAGAGCTTGAGAGAGGAAAAACAACCAGATATTTTACCTTGTGTAAGGTCCAAAGACTCAGAAGAAAAGACAGATAATTACTAGAAAAGGAGATGACCTAAAAATAAAAGTAACTAAAGCTGCCCCTCAGATTCAACCATTGATACAAAAAGAAAGAAAAGCTAACAGTTCTGTAGCTAGGAAATACACAACACTACAACTGTTAAAACTAGGAAAACCTTACAAGCAAGCAATCAAAGAGGTCCTAGCCATGTGGCTTGTGAGAGTGTGGGACATGGGAGCAAATGATGTCAGTCTAAGTCTTTCATAAGTTTCACAGCTGAGTTATATAACCATCCATCCATCCTTGCTATATAGGCTGTTCAACCTAGGCCAATGCAAGGGGCATCAATCCTTAATGGGATGACTGATAGAAGGCATTAGAGATACATGGTCATCACCAAGTGAAACTCTGATAATTAACAGATGCTGGGGGCTATAAAGGAGGGACAGGCATTAATGAGAGAAATAGGTATGAGAAAAGCAATATATGATGCCCCATTCACTGGGCCAGATAAGACTGTGTTCACCAGAGATATAAAGGAAAGCTTAATTCAACTGGGACCTCAAAAATGGTATGGAGCTTTAAAGGTTCTGCTAAGCCCTTTAATGGGACAGGATTTTGTGAAGTGAGAGAGGCTTTAGCAGATCCTAATGATTATAAACAGCATGTAAAACATGTCTGTAGAATAACAGACTATCCTACAAGAGCTATAAAAGAGACCAGACAGAAAAAGTGGTCCGTTTGGGTTACTTGAAGACAAATGTGGCAAGACTTATGTCGAGTCCAAATTCCCAGAGAAAAAAATTGATAGAAAACCAAATTTGGTACTAAAGAGTTTCTGGAAGGCTTTACAACCAAGTTTACAATAGGAATTCAAAGAATAAAAACTGTCCCAAGGGTGGTTAAGAATCCCCAAAGATTAAATAAGATGCATTTCTCTTCTGTCAAAGGTTATACTAGGGGTAGAATCAGTTTCTCCCACCAAGGCCTCCCCCAGCAACCAGGTGTGGTCAATGGAGAGATGACAGACATGGTTATAGTCAGGAGCCAAACCCAGGGCCTGCCTGACTCAGGGAACCACCAGGTGCAGTGGGGACAGGAGAAAACCCCTCCCTCTTTAGCCCAGTGCATGGTCAGGAAACTGGAGCCAACACCTGTAAATGCATCAAAAATAAAAGAATACAAAGAGTCTATGTAAAATAGCCCAAGTGCAAAATAACTCCTAAGGGATAACTAAAGATAGTAAAGCATTAACCAAATTAACCCATGCTACAGTACCTAACAAGGATCTATGAAGAAAACACTTAATACAAATTAATAAAAGCTTTCCATGCTGTGCTAGACCTTGTCTATGATTGATGTAATGTATGATGTTAACCTTTCTTAGAGTTTTTTACAGATGTGAAACCCATTTGAAAGATACCTGAAGAAGCAAAGGCAGGATATAGCTGTAAGACTCTTGGGAGTTTTATGGTTGGATAAGATAAAATCAGAGGCTCCCAAACTATACAACAGTTAAGAAAATCTACAATACCAGGAATGGGTTCCACCCCCCCATGAGCTGTTGGTCAGAGAGAGATCCTAGAAATCCTCAAATTCACCAAGGTTATTGTCGTTAATGTCGGTTGTACACCAGATAGGTAGGTAAGACCATGTTGCTGAAGTCACTGTATGATGTGAGCTTGGGAGGCAAAGAAGAGATGGAGCTGAGACTAAGCCAAAAAACTCCATGCCACTGGATGGATGACATTCATAGTGCTAGAAGGTGCTATGAAAATAGTTGGGGAAGAAAGGATCCCATTTGTTTCTACTCAACAATGGACCCCATGTGCTGCACACTATGGACATGCCAAGCAATGCCTGCAAGTGCAACTGACATACTTCTAATTGGATAAGGCATGCTCCTAGAGCTGGAACATATACATCTGGTGCTGTAGACCAGGCCAACTCCCTGTGTCAAGAAAGGCTGCAAACTCTTGTGGGGAAGCCATCACAAGTATACTGTTTAATGAATATAGTACACCTACCGGGATATTTTCTAGGCATTTGTATTTACATATTTTTTGTTTAGATGTGTCTACTTCCTATTTGTCTTTATAGTAGAAGAAACACCACTGAGATAGGTCAATGGCAATGGCTTGAAGATGGATAATGGGGAGGCCCCAGAAGTCACTATCTTGCCATGATACAAGAGAGATCACCCTACATCTGTCACTCCCTCCAAGGCTCAGGAACCTTACTGGAAGATTGGCAGAAAGATTGTAAGAGTGGAAGAAAAGTGTGGGGTGTGTCCCAAGCAGCCTGGTTACTTTGAGGAGCGTGGCCTGCTACAGAGAATTGACCATGGAGAGTTAGCCATTGAGGGAGGGGCTTTTAGGTGCCATCTTGGAACTGAGGTAGCAGCAAGAAAAGATGGCCAGAGATCTCTCTCATGTGGACATGAGAGGAGGTATTTACCAACTTGGGGAGAGACTGTGGGCCCATGATGCCTGGATGAAAGATAATGGAGACTGTGGGTGGGTGCGGAAGTGATCTGGAACTGCAGACCAAACTGCACAGAGCTGGGTGCTGGGTGTCAGGTGTTCATTTCTTTATAAGTCCCCCGCCCCAAAGATATAAACTGAAAAGTTCAGATAAAGATGTGCTATGTCGTTTGTCTAATAGCACCAGGGGCAAGGGACCCTAGAAAACTTGGGTGACAGGAGGTCAAAGGACAACTCGAAGGAATTTGTTCTCTCTTTCTACCCTAAGAATTACAGGGATCAAACTCAGACCAAACACTTGCTGGCCAGTGCCTTTATCCACTAAGGCATCTTTCTGGCATCAGGAGATGACATTTCTAACTGTTGCCAGATGGCATCCAAGTATGACTTGCTGTTCATGCTTTGAGGAATAAATGCCTTATTTATTCAATGGCTACCCTTGCGTCTATGAGAAATGTCAACTTTAATCAAAGCATGAGTTAAGGGGAAATGTACATTATCAAACGGAATCTTGGATATTTTGTCAAAAATTATTAAATTGGTAAGAAATGAGTGTAGTCAGTTAAGGCTAGAAACTAAGGTGGCCATCCTCTGGAGGGGGCTTAAAACCTAGAGGATAAATATTGTCATTCTTCATATTCTCTGTGAAGCAGAGGCTATCTTGAGAACTCTTCTCTCAGGATACTTTAAAAAGGTTCCACTTTCCTCAGAATTCCCAGGTGGCAAATATAAGCTCTAGAAGTAATCTGCACCATCCCACATTCTCTGGAAAGCCATGTCCTTTGTAGTAAATGTGCTCGCTCACTTTTCCTGCCCTCTCCTCCTTTCCTCTCCTCTGTTTATCTTGCCTTTGCCATGTGTATCCCAACATTCACAAACTTTTAAATATTAAATAAATATTTAATGTGTTAACTCCCAGCATGTTACATTGGTCTCAATTATATTTTGCAAAACTATTATCCAAGCAGCATGAACCAATACGTATATGAAATCTAAGTCTGAAATAAGATCCAAATGCCCTGACTGTATTGTCTAAAAGGCAGTCACTATGCAGGACATATGTTTATCTCATTTAACACCATAGAATATCTGATTTTGACATTAGTCCTAATGAGCCTACTGAGTGCTGCAGTAATGGTAAATGTCATTATTTATTCATACTTCTGATGAAATCTACTTTCTCACTTGATAAAATCACATGATCAACTTTGGGCTTTAAATATCTTATATCTAGACACAATTGTGCTGTGTTTCCCTGAGATTTACTTAAACTTTCATATCACAGTTTTCTGGTGCATTATCTTATTGATTTCCACTAAGATACAAAAGAGATCTTAAACACTCTGTATTTAGTAAGGAAGTAGAGGATCAGAGAGTTCAGTCACTGTTTTCAATCCAAACAAGTTAAAAATGTTAAGTTGTGGTTTTTAATGAGGTCTTGCTACTGTACAATTTTAATTTGCTAATTTCTGAAGAAACCAATTTTTCTTCCTGCAAGAATAATTTTTAACATAGATGTGACACATCTAGTGTTCAGTGGCTGTATCTCATCCACTCAAAAATGTCATATATTGCTCAGTGTTCACCTAATGTTAGTTAATACTTGTTAAATATAGATTGGTGTGGACGTAAAGATATTTAGGCTTCAGAAAGGGATTCTAAGCCCTATACCCCATTAAATTGATTAATCTCTCTCTTTTCTTTCTTTTTTAATGAAAGTCACTTATTATTTTTATTTTATGTTTGGGAATGTAATGCCTGCATGTACGTAGGTGCACCCATGTCATGACCCACAAAGCTCTGAAAAGGGCATCAGGTCTGCTGGAATTGGAGTTGTTACAGATGCCTGTTAACTGCCATGTGGGTGCTGGGAATCAAACCTGGGTTCTCTGCAAGAGCAGTTAGTGCTCTTAACCACTGAGCGATCTCTCCAGTCCCTCTATTTTCTTTATGTATAGTTAACAACTATAAACTTTATTTTTTGAAAATTGCATTCATGAACACTGTATTTATATCACCCCACATTCTGCTGTTTCTAACTCCTCACTCATCCTCCTCACTCCCTGTCAACTTTATGACCTTTTCCTTGATAATTGCTATTACATATACATATATATGTATAAATACAAATGTGTACACAAACACACATATCATATAATATGAGTATATTTAGTGGTGGCCATGTGATCATATGTTTATGGCTGACCAGTTGGGATTGCATAACCTCGAAGCTCATCCCTGGAGCAAACTGATTCTCCACCCTCAGCATCCATTGACTGCCTGTAAATTTTCATCTAGATGTGGAATTTTGTGAAAGTTCCCTCATGCATTAGTATGTCAACTGGTACTGTTATTATGTTGGTGTTGTTTAGGCAACCATATATTAAGAGTACATGGGTACAGCTTTTCTGTCATGACTGGAACACACTACCTCACATCAGGCTTATTAGTTTGCTGGCTCTTATGGTCTCCCCCACTTGCCGTCTGCTATGCTCCCTGAACTTTGGGCATCAGAGATGTATTGGAAATGATGCAGCTGAGGCAAGGCACCTTACAGTCACATACTCTCTGCATTTTTGACCTGTTATAAAAAGGATCTTCTTTGATGAGTGATGAAAATTATATTAATCTGTTGATTAAAAAATAAATATTTTGAAGATATTAAGAGGTTACCTTGGTTTAGGAAAGTGGCAGCAGTAGGCTTCTGCTGATCTGTAACTGCTCTTATTGTCAATATTTACAATATGGGACATGAATTTCCTCCTATTGAGTGGAACTTAAGTCCAATTAGACAGTTGTTGGGTAACTCCAGGCAAAAATGCCACTCTTGCACCAACAACAATTATTTTTCTGGGGCGGTCACTTTTGTTTCATAGGCTTTTGAGCTCAGTAGGAGTATTGACTTTTTTTTGGTAGATTTCATAGCTACCTTCCAATATAATAGGGGTCTTCAGGGAGAAGTCTTCAGGGTGGAGCCTTCCAGGTTAGTTTTGTTTGGTTTTCTCCAAGTCCTGTGTCCAAAATATGTTCTGTGAGGCAACCAAGGGCTATAGGAACAGACACTATATTTTAGGAGTCCCTTGGAGTACATTGACTAATAACTCAAAGGGAGGTTAATATTTTCTGGCATAGGAACTATTATTATGTAGCCTTTAGTTAAACATGCACATAGACATATATGTTATGTATGTTTTTAAAGATATTAAGAAATGATATATTCCCTATGCATTTTTATTGTACTATGTCCTTAGGATGGTTTATCTCTCCTTCCTCCCCCTCCCCATGCAGTATACTCCCTTACAATTTCCCATTTAAGGCTGCATGTTTTCTATTTTCCCCTTGACACCTGTATCCTAATATTGATATCATAAGATTTCTCGGTCCCGACCAATGGTCTCAGTCTACATTTTGGCTTCTGAATTTATTTCTGATTATATACTCACATCTACAGATTCAGAGCTAGGATCCACAAATGCAGAGCATTTTTGTTCTGGCTCTGGGTTACTTCACTCAGCACAATATTTTCCAGTTCTATTCATTTACCTATAAGTTTTACATTTATCTTTAAAACTAAGTAGAAATTCATTGTGTGTATGTATCATATTATCATTTTCATTCATCAGTTGAAGGACATTTAGTTTTTTTTCCATTTGCTACCTATTGTGAAAAGAGTGGCAATGAAGAAGTCTATGCCAATATCTATCTCTGTAATAGGATATCAAGTCCTTTGGGTATATGTCACGTAGGGTTATAGCTGGATCATACGGTAGATCTACTTTTAGTTTTATGACAATTCTCTTCATTGATTTCCACAGTGATTGCACCAATTTGCAATTACACTGACAGTGAATGACAGTTCCCTTTTCCCCAAATCCTCACCAGCATTTGCTGTCTGTTTTTCTCTTGATCTTGCCATTCTCACAGGAATAAGATGAAATATTTAAGCAGTTGTAATTTGCATTTCCCTATCACTGAAACTTTTGGACACATTTTTAGATATTCCTTAGTCATCTAAACTTTTTCTTTTGAGAAATCTATTCAGACCGATATGGCTACAGTCAGGAGCCAGACCCAGGGCCCACCTGACTCAGGGAACCAACAAGTGCAGTGGGGACAGGAGAAAGCCCCTGCTTCCTTAGTCAAGTGCAAGGTCAGACAATTGGAGCCAACACCTGCAAATGTATCAAGAATAAAAGAATACAAAGAGACTCCATGTAAAATCCTCCAAGTGCAAAATGACTCCAAAGAGATAACTGAAAATAATAAAGAGCTAACCAAATTAATGCCTCATACCCATGCTATGGTACTTAACAAGGATGTAAGGAGAAAACAGTTAATTTGAATGGACAAAACCTTTCCATGCTGAGTGAGACCTTGTCTATGATTGATATAATATATAATGTCAACCTTCCTTCAAGTGTTTTACAGATGTGAAAACCATTTGAAAGATACCTGAAGACGCAAAGGCCAGCTATAGCTGTAAGATTCTTGGGAGTTTTATGGTTGGGTAAGATAAAGACAGAGACTCCAAAACTATACAGCTGTTAAGAGCTGTTGGTCAGAAAGAGATCCTAGAGGGCCTCAAATTCACCAAGACTATTGCCACTAATGTTGGTTGTACACTAGAAATGTTGGTAAGGCCAGGTTGCTGAAGACACTGCATGATGTGAGTGCAGGAGAAGAAGAAAAGATGGAGCTGAGACTAAGCCAAAAACTCCATGCCACTGGATGGATGTCATTCATATTGCCAGAAGGTGCTATGCAGATGGTTGGGAAAGAAAGGATCCTCTATGATTCTACTCAACAATGGATTCTGCGTCCTGCACACTATGGACACGCTAAGCAATGCCTGCAAGTGCAATAATGGCTCAACTAATATAAGTACAACTGACAAACTTCTAACTGGATAAGGCCCACTCCTAAGGGTGGAACAAACATCTGGTGCTGTAGAACAGACCAATATCTTGTGTCGAGAAAGGCTACAGGCCCTAGTGGGGAAGTCATCACAAGTATACTGTTTAATGAATGTAGTACACCTACTGGGATATCTTCTAGGCATTTGTATTTACATTCATTTGTTTAAATTTGCCTACTTCCTTCCATTTGTCTTTATAGTAGAAGAAACACCACTGAGATAGATCAATGGCCACAGCTTAAAGATGAATAATGGGGAGGCCCTGGAAGTCACTATCTCACTGTGATAGTGATACAAGAGCAATCACCCTACATCTGTCACCACCACCAAGGCTCAGGGACCTTAGCAGAAGATTGACAGAAAGATTTAAGACTGGAGGAAAGGGGTGGAGTGTGTCCCAAGCAGCCTGGTTCCTCTGAAGGGCAGGGCCTGCTGCTGGAGAATTGATTGCAGAGATTTAGCCACAGAGGGAGGAGCTTTGGGGAGCCATCTTGGACAGGAGCCAGGACAGGAGCTGCAACCAGAATGGAGCAGCTGAATGGCCTGCTATTTACCCACCTGGGGTGAGACTACAGGCCCACAGGGTATGGGCAAAAGCTAGCAGTGACTATAGGCGGGCCGTGGGAGTGATTTGGAGTGTTGAGCTCCTGATATGGAATGGTAATCTCTGAGCCATGGTGCAGAGCTGGGCACCCAGTGTTTGTCTCTTTTTGAATTACCCCCCCCATGGTATAAACTATAATAAATTCACATAAAAATATGTTATATGGTTTGTCTGATAGCGCAAGAGACCCCAAGAGAACTTGGGTGACACTGTCCAACAGGATGCCTTCATTGGTTTGATGTAGTTTTCAAACAGAAAATGATCTTTCCATCAGCTTGTTGTCTAGATTGAAAATTTCAACTCTGCAGCATTTCTTCAGCAGCCAGTAATACAAAATGCTATTAAATAAAAATGGAAGATCTGTAAGAATCTTGAAGGAAGAACATTGCTGAATTTTACCCTCACACTTGTTACTGGCTGTTCATTGGGGAGCATTCAGGGGCAAATAGAGGATGTGT
This sequence comes from Nannospalax galili, assembly GCF_000622305.1. Classification (NCBI taxonomy): domain Eukaryota; kingdom Metazoa; phylum Chordata; class Mammalia; order Rodentia; family Spalacidae; genus Nannospalax; species Nannospalax galili. The sequence goes on from NW_008345075.1 coordinate 18,303, forward strand.
GAAGGGACGGGCTATGGGGACAGCATTTTCTTCCTAAGTCAAGGTTAATAAGGACAATTAAAGGCCGGTGGGATGCCTGTCACATCAGATGTGCTGGGTGAACAGCCTGAGGTTTTCAACTTGCCAAAACAAATACAAATAATGACAATGAAACTTCAGAGCAGAGACACTGGAATGTGTCTTTCCATTTCGGTAAATCATTTGCATTAGAGTGGATGACTAAATCAACATGCGTGCTACTGCAGCATGCATTTTCATGTTAGCAAGGTGTAGTATTTATAATGCTGCCTCACAATTTTTTGATTCCAAACAGGGTAGGCAGTGCACACCTTTAATCCCAGCACTGGAGAGGCAGAGTTGGGTGTAACTATGTGTGATGGAGGCCAAGCCTGGTCTACATAGGGAATTCCAGGCCATCTGTGGATACAGGGAGACACTGTCTCAAAAAGACCAAGAAAGATTTTTTTTTTTGATCCCACCATCATAAGTATATACTTCCAAAAGATATGTTTATGGCGAGTATTAGATGTCATGTACTGCTCATACACATTAGGGGTAGAAATTTGGCCAATGTTTATCATTTGCTTTTTACTCTGATTCCTGGGATAGTATAGTCAGGAAAGAAACATGTTCATTCAGCTTAAATTTCAATGAAATAATTTCAGTTGAGAATGGGTACTTACTGATCTTGTAGGTTAGAATGCTTTAATATAAAGGGATGAAGAAAGGAAGATTATGATGTCATGGGTATTCAGTGTATGCCAGACATTGTGCTCCATTCTTCACATTCACATCTCATGTAATATGCTCAGAAATCCCTGCAATATGTATATGGATACAGAAATGGAGTTAAATGGAGATTATATGACATGCACATGCAATTTACCATGGCCTATATTTGATCATTGGTTCTCTGATTCATAGAGTTATGATCTAGGTGACTGAGGTTTGCTGACTTTATGTACACAAGTGAATCAATGACAAATTAATGTGCATTAATAGGGAGGTTAAGTAGCTGTCATGTCAGAGAATTAGAGGCACTAAAATCATAAGGGCAAACACATGACACTGCTGCATTTAAGATTTCAAGCTTCCATGAGCAAACCTTATTGAGAAATATTAAGTTGCTAAACAGTTGTACAATTATTGCATTATATACTTTTTACCTGGAAAATACTTTGAAATCTTTCATTTAAATTCTTTTTACTTTGCAGAGAACGAAAAGGATATCTAGCAAGCTGGAGCTGTGTTCAGCATTATAAAGCAGGAGAAACTAGACCTGAGGAGTCCCTATTACATCCACAGTTCCCTTGCCTCTCTTCTGTCATTACAGTATTAAATAATCACTTGTCTAGAGAAAAGGTGAGCAGGACAAATCTGGAAATAAGGAATGGACAGGAAGTTCTATTTTTGTTTTCCTTAAAGACATTTTTTATTATTTTTGGTCAAATCTATTTTCGTTTTTCTGTTATATGCCCATGAAAGTTTGAGATGGCAAACTTTCCTTCCTGTCCAGTGGCTTAGTACTGAAGGACTGTAAACAAACCCCATGGCAGGCCACATTCCAATGTTTGGCCAAGAATTTCTGAACTGGGATAGCACATGTTTGCCTCATAGGGGCTTCAAGTTTAGTTTGAAGATCAATATACTCTGGGGCTGGCACTGGCTACACACTGTGAAATAGTCACAGACTGTGAAACAGAAGTTTTGAGCAGTGCTTTGACTTTTTAAAATTTTTACTTCCATGATCTTGTCTGGGGAAATTATATCAGGGATATTGAGAGCAGTGGCAGCAAGGCAGGTAGGATCTGGATTTTTGTGGTAGTTTCCTTAGTCAGGAACCACAGCAGTGAAAGGTGGACTATATCAGAGTACCAGGTTAGGGTGGAGTCTGACAACATTGTGGGCAAGCAAATTCCATGAAAGGATTATCTACTGTGTGGAAAGCATGTCACAGTCATAGAGGTTGCATATGGCAAGACTTTCTAATTTTCACACTTCAGCAGATTCAGGTATTCTATAAAGTTGCACAAGCAAGTTGCTCTTCCTGCTGTATTACCTAATATTCATAAGTCATTTGACAGCAACTAGAGATCTTCGTTGTTTCCTCTCTGGAAAAGGAATGGAAGTAGAAATTCCAATTCTTTTAGACAGATGGGATTTCTGTTCAGCCCATGGGTTTTTTTGAGGCTTTAAAAGCCTGTTATGGCCACAGGCTGATGTCCCATTTCATCCTAAATTAACTCTTTTACCCATCCACATGGCTTCAGATGATGGTTCAAGTGTAAAGCAATGCAACACAGAATCAGAGCAGAGTAAAATCAACTATCTCTTAGTTGGCTTGACATAAATATTCAATAAAGAGGGATATTCTATATCTGAGACACAATGTAATATAAAAAATTCTTTTTTTAAGTATAAAGAAGTTGGATATCACAATATTTGATATTAACAAATGTAAGATAATACTTCATTTCATGTTGTAAATATATATGATAAAGAATTTTAACATGAATGGCTCATCACCAGAACTAAACTTAAGAATAGTAAATACAGGTGAGTCCCATGAAATTCTATTCTTTCCTCTACTATTTGGCTCAACTTCACATCGACCTCCATTAAAATGTTTTTGTATCACTGTATTATAAATACGTAATTGCATACAAATCTCAAGGATCTCATTTTCACCCCAATTTTTGACTTTTAAACCTGCTTGCAGTATCAATATCATAAGTTCAGGATTTGGCTTCCAAGTCTCTTACGGTTCATGCCCTGTTATCAATTATTACCCACATCAGCTGTTACTTCTCTTCACTTTCAAGTGGCATGAGTAGTCCTTGGCCTTCAAGTTCAATGAACATTGTAAAATTCCTGACACATTTACTTTGCAGACTAGATGTCATTCATTATTTAATCGTTGAAACACTAACTTTAAGAAACTTTTATAAACATCTGAATCTATTTCTGACTGCTTTATCTTTCCTCTTGGTTTTCCTTCCTTGCATTTGTTTTGCTCATCGTTTAAAAGTATTTAATATTACAATTTGTGTGTGTGTGTGTGTGTGTGTCTTGTGCCTGTGTGTAAGAGTGTAGACATGCCCTGGAGTGTATGTGGAAGTCAGAGAATAACTACAGGGGATCAGTTCTTTCCTTCTACTGGAGGTTCAAGTGATCGAACTCAAGTGTTCAGGCTTGTGTGGCATGTGCTTTTACCTAATGTGCCCTTAAGTATATATGTTGTCAAATTCTAATTGCTTTTTCTCTCTCTCCCAATCCCTGATTGTCTCTCCCTTTACCTTATTTTAATTTAGATCTTTGACATAGGGTCTCTAGCATTGCCAAGGCTGTTTTTGAATTTTCATTTATTTATTTATTTTTATTTTATGTGTATGCATGTACTGCTTTCACGTAGGTTAAGTGAACCCATGTCATGCAATGCCCACAGAAGTCAGAAGAGGCTGTTGGATCCCCTGGGACTGGAGTTACAGTTAGTTGTTAGCTGCTATGTGTGTGCTGGGATTCGAACCCTGGTCTTCAAGAACAACCAGTGTTCTTAACTGCTGAGCCATCTCTCCAGCCCCCAAAGCTGTTTTTGAACTCACTATGTAACTACAAATGACTTCAACACTTTACCCTCCTACTTCCACATACTAAGTGCTGGAGTTGTAAGTATATGCTACTGTGACCTGTCTCTTTAACTAAACAGTATTCTTGGACAATATTTAATATGACAATATCTTGGAATCTTTATATTCTCATGACTCACAAGCTTATCTCACCAGCCAAAACATTTCCTTGGAGAATTGAATGCATATACTCATTTACACATTTCAAAATGAATATAGAAGGATGACACTTAACTCATCCTTAAACTTGATGAGTGATTAGCTCATCTTCAGTGAGCTCAGATGATATCATCTCATATTACTTACATATAGCCATTAAACCATGACAAATATTCTCTGAGTACTCTTGATTTAACCTAATAGTCACTGTCTGCTCTCTGTCTGTCCCTGCTATCATCACTCCTAGTTTGCCTATTTAAATAATCTCTGAAACAGACTCCTGTGAAATCTGTGTTACGGATTTCCTACAAGGTTTTCTGATGTACAAATCCAATGACTTTCTTGATCAAAATATAATGGTATTTTTATATGTTTGTTTTGGTCCTTGACATAAATAAGAAACCCTTTCATCTTCCACCCTCTTTCTCATAATTAATTCTGTCTCTCAAACTTTGGAAAACAAGTCTGGATTACTTAACTGGGTTACTTTACTGAGTATAAAAGTTACCAGTTTCTTTCATAAGGCCTATTCAATAGGATAGAAACCATCCATAGTACTGTAAATATAGCCAAGTACACATGCTGGGAGAGGTCATAGATGGTAGAAGAGAATCTACTAATGCCACTTCCGAAATTAATATAATTACTCACTTTAGTCTAAATACTTAGAATATTCACATAGAAGTATAACTTCCACCACTCTTTAGAGAATCTTTTTTGTAACACATGGAAACTATTACAAAGTTCCACAATGGATCAAAACAAAGCCAATGAACAACTGTGTGGTGCCTAGCCCCATATAATGCTTTTGACACTTACCTTGTGTGTAGGAACGCATGCTTACCCCCAAAATGGAGCTAAGGCAATCACTGTGGTAAGTTTGTCTTCTTAGCTATATTCACATTGATAAAGGTAAGATTGATTTATTTAGTTTCTTTTACTATTTTTTTCACTAGATCAAAAGTTAAAGTTGTTGACAGTTTCCTACATTAATTATGACTCCTCATTTGACTGAGTGGATTGCTCAGCAGTTAAGAACTACCACAGTTCAACTCACAATTGTCTAAAATTTTAGCTCCAGAAGATCTGAAGACCTATTCTGGCTTCCATGGGCACTGCAAAAACATGGTGCAATGTTTGAACATGCAAGCACTCACATAATACTTACAATAAAAAGATTTTTGTAATCTTAAGAAACAAGTTCTTAGAGTTGTTTTTACATCACAAATTACTTAGGATATATATTAAATTTCTACTTACTGAATCTACACTGAGGTTTTAATCTTTCCTCTCTCCTAGGAGATTTTCACATATCACTAAGAGATTTTCTTTGTGGTCCCTGACTTGGTGGGTGGTAGAATTGTTTAAGGAGTCAGAGTCAGAGGGTCCTGGAGAGTGAGCAGCAGGAATGAGAGTGAATTGAGTACTCTCTGAGTCAAATGAACATTTTAACCACTGAGCATACAGTCTAAATTAACTTCCTATGAGTAAATAATAAAGTGTGAACAAATTAATAAATTTCTGTTTCTGTCCCAAAATTATTAAGATACGCTATGTAAATTTTTTATTTTTGAACAAAAATAATCAGAAGGGAAAGCAGATGAGAAAAAATATAAACAGCATACAAAATTTATCATCAGAACATTTTCAGATATGGGGTCTCAGACAATGCTTGAGAAAGGACTGAGGAGGAAATACTTGAAAATGAGAGAGTCTGTGGCTCTGGAATCACAGCTGGCTTAGAACTCAATCTCACTGTCATGCTGAGCAAACCATTCCGCTTCATGAACTGTTCGTTTCATGTGGAAAATATATTTAATGATACTGCACACTACAAAGTTGTTCTGAGTTTTAAATGAGAGAATATTTTTGAAACACCTCCATAAACCATAAATTCTGTTTACACTGTACTACTGAGCATGAAATCATAATGAATTTTGATTAAAGGGTCAGGAACTTCAACGTGCTTGCTTTCTGGTGCTATCTAGTGAAAGACTACTGTCCTGCTGAAGTAGAAACACAGTAGTAGCCAAAAAGTGGCCATGCAAATATTTTCGGTGTTTTGAGGGGATTTTCTCAGCATTATAATCACAGTCATGATAATTCTCATTGTAGAAGCAACCACAAATGGAGAAATATTATTAATCTCCCAATAGTAAAATCATTAACTTAAAGTAAGCTTCATTTTTGATTGACAAAGTCAATAACTTAACCAATGCAGGAAATGGCGTTATAGTTTAGCAGCTTCATTTTATGATATTAAAAATATTTAATGTCTATTTTTCTTCATCTTACAATGAAAGAATGAGATGGAATTTGTAACCAATTCCTCAATGCCAAGTTTGGAGCTTTTTCAGGATAACAGACTTCTTTAGAGTTACAGATTTTCCTTAGTAGCTAAGCCTCCTTTTGTCCAGCTCTTAATCAATATGACAACAGAAAAGCAAAGGATCCTGCTGTCTGTTTAATATAGCTGGTTTCAGCAGAAACTATAGAATCCAGTTCAGAGAGAAATTGAGCTAAAAGGAAAAATATCCTTTTATGATCTTTTGTCTTTTTAATTTTTGTGTGGATGAAGCTAGGGGATGCCTGCCAGCATATCCACCACCAGCATCCAATTGAGTTTTAAATAGCTCTAGTTATTGGCCTTTTACTGTTGCTCCTGGGAACTTCTGTCATATAAAAAAAACCCTGAATTTTAAGAAAAGTTTCTTGATACATTTCATTATCCTTAGACTCAATTCATGAGAAAATTTGCTCTGTAAGACTTTAAGTATGTAAAGAAATTGGTTGGGACCAAGACTAAGTATGTGGAGATGGCAGAGGGGCGAGGGGGTGGCTGAATCCTGCAGTGTGTCAGAGGTGATGAGCTATAGCACCTGCCAAGAAAGGAGGTGGTGAGCAGAGGAAGGCTGCATCAAAGAATGAGCTAGGTGGAGAGAAAAACACAGCTGGCTGGCAAATGGACATGAATGGCAGCACTCAGTGGACTCAGTGAAAACCCTGCTTAATCCTCAGCCAAAGTGAGCTGAAAGGAGCAAAAATTGCAATTTCAGTAACATGTTTGAATTTGTTTAATTTTCAGGTTGTTTACTTCAAATGAATTCCTCATCAATTAAAAAAAGCTATTTCTTTCTGAGGTATAGAACAGGTATGAGAGGTTAAACATATATTGGAGTGACCTTTGGGCTGGGAGAGGGTAAACAACTATCCTTCCACGTTTAATAAGAGTATTTCTTTTCCAGTGAGACCTACTCATACCCACCTCTTTTCTTCCCACCTTCCTGGCTACCTTATTTTATTGATGAGTGTTCAAAGTTGTGGATTTGGGGAAGCAACAGCAGAAGCATGCACACACAACACACACACAGAGACACCACACACACACACACACAAAAAAAAACAGAATGGTTCTATAGAACTAGCACCTCTTCTACTCTGACTGTCTGGGTTTTGGTTGAAGTATCAAGATAAAAGTGCCAGATTAAGTTCATGGTATATTTTCCAAATCATTCAAAAAAAGAAGATATTCATAGTAACAACTCATCTATGTAAGACAAAATTCAGTATATTTTAACTAGAATTCAATTATTGCAATATTTATGTACATAGTGCATATATATACACACTATATATAACATAGCAGATGATAGACGATGGATGGATAGATGGATTGTTGAATAGATGAAAGGATGATAGATGAGGGATGGATGATTGATTAGAGTATAAACAGGTGATGATAGATGATAGATAGATGATGAACACATAGGTACATGGATAGGTAGAGAGATAGATATATGACAGATGATTTTTCTATAAGATATATAAATTATAGTGATTTATAGAAGATATATGATAGATAGATGATAGATGATAGATGATCAATGATAGAAGATAGATAAGTAGGTAGGTAGATAGATAGATGATATATAGATAGATGATAGACAATAGATAAATAGATAGCTAAGTAGGTAGATAGATGATAGATAGATAGATAGATAGATATAGATAGATAGATAGATAGATAGATAGATAGATAGATAGATAGATAGATAGGTAGGTAGACAGAAAGATAGATTAGATAGTTGATAGATGATTCAATGAATCACATTGATGTTGGGGATAAAACTTAATGGCCAGTGAGAGGCACCAGAAACTATATTATCTTCCCCTATTTGTCTCTCCTGCTTTAACAACTTTGGCCTGTTTTATATTTTGAACCTACTGGCAAGAATATACTTCATGAACTATGTTATACGTCCTCAGGACTCAGAGGCCTCTGCATACAACGTTGTAGTGGGTTTGCTGAATCTTTGCCCTACTTCTTCCTCATATTTGGGAGCCTTTCTTGATTATCCCTCAGGTTCAGACTGAGTCAAGTAATTTGTTGTTAGTTTTTTGGGTTTTTTTTTATTATTTTTATTTTATGTGTATGTGTGTATTGCCTGCATGTAGGTAAGTGCACCCGTTTTGTGCAATGCCCGTGGAGGACAGAAGAGGCTGTCAGATCCCCTGGGACTGGAGTTACTGACAGTTGTTAGCTGCCATTTCCTCTAAATTGGACTTATTTAAACATATATTGCCACAAGAACACTGGTAAGTATGCAAATATGTCTCCCACTTTCCTGCAAGCTCTGTGAGACAGAGACTCTGTCTCTATTGTTCATCATCTTCTAGTGCCTTTTGAGCATTTGTAGTATTCGGAATGCCTTGTATCCAGGTGCTAAATTACTTGATATGTATGCTGCTTCTTTCATTAAAAAAAAATCTTATTTGTATCAAGGAAGGACTTACCTGGGATAATGAATGGAATAATTGACAATTGCATTTCAAAATAAGTAAACAAATCCTTTTCCACATGCAAACTTGCTTGCTGGATGTTCCTGTCATCACGGTGGTGGTCCACAAGCAACATACACATCTTCCATACATCCTCCATAGTGATTTATTTCTCCTCCAAATCCTTCCAAAGAATGCTCTCTGATATTCCTATCTCTTAAAATTCTTATTACTTAAACTGTAAATGTCTTTGGAATGGACCAAGCTTTTTCATTTTAAGCAGTAAGTTCTCTATTAAATAATGATTACAATAATGCTTAAGAATAACAACAGTAATATGTGTCTTGGGAAATTTAAGGGGCTCCCAGAGTGATTTTATCTAATGTAATGGTAGATAACTGTGCTATTTAAATCCAAGTTGACATCTGCATTGGAAAAAGGAAAGGAAGAGGTTTTCTGATATTTCACGTAAAGTCAAAAAAATCATGTATCATTCAAATGCTGTTTTGTTGAGATTCATGAGTCAAAAGAAATGCTAAATAGAAATCCCAGCAGTCCATGTACAAATAAGTAATAATATAGCTCTATAAGCACTACTAAAGTAAAAGCACAGTGAAGTCACTGAATGGAAATGAGTGGCTACTGGTAAGGTTCCTGAGACTAAAGAGGCATATAAAATGTTTGCAGGCAAAACCAGGGACATCCTAGCAATGTGCAGTGTTTGCCATGAGGAAGACTTTCTTCAGCAGACATTTGAATAACTACAAACAGATGAAAGAACAGAGTCCGGGCCATATTATTTTAAGTGCCCCAAGTTGGAATTTGATAGTCAGAAGTAGGTGGTAAACATATACCCTAAGTAGAAATTCTAAGACCAAATAGGCAATGTAGAAAGGACTCAGAGAGAGAAGTCAAAGCATATCTAGTCTGAGACCTCATTCTTTTTCCCAGTCTCAAGTGGTTTCAGTTCATCTGGATTCTTCCTGAACTCACTGCACTTTCACATCTTTATTTAGTATAATCAACGTATAGTACAGATACTTAATATGTATAACTTCATGAGTTTATATGTAAGAAAACACCTGTGATATCATCACTAGAATCAAGGTAATGGATAAATTCACACCATCACCCAATTTTCCTGGTAGAGCTTGATTTGTTGTTGTTTTGCTTTATTTCATTTTTAAAAATATTTTATTTGTTATTTTTAATTAATGTGTATGAGTGTACTGCCTGTGTGTATGTGAGTGCAGCTCTGTCACACAATGCCGCAGAGGTTAGAAGAGGGCATTGGATTCTGCTGGAACTGGAGGTAAGTATGGTTTGTAGCTGCCTTGTGGGTGCTGGGAATTGAACCCAGGTCCTCTGCAAAAGCAGACAGTACTCTTAACTGCTGAGCTATCTCTCTTAAGAATAACTGTAATATGTGTCTTGGGGAATTTAAGAGGCTTGTTTTCTTTACAGAAAGAACATTGAAAGTGTGATTGATCCTCTTGCCAAAGTTAGAAAAGAATCACAGCATAATATAAGTTATTACCTGTCGTGAGCTTTTGCTGCTTTGGATAATACCTTTACAGTGTGTACTGCCTTCTATTACTTTCTTGGCAACCACAAACCTAATATAAATCACGGAGATTTAGAAAATTTATGTTTTGTGTAGCATTATTCCCAGCCTAGAAATTTGCCCCTGATATCAATGTTGGTTCTGGTGTTGGATAGCTAACTTAACAGTTGTGCAATTTTAAAAGGTATGTTTCTGAGTGATGTTATTGATTGCCTGATAACTGTTACAGTCCTTATAAGAACTTCTGGACTATACGTAACAGAAAGAATTTACTCTTTCCACACTTCCATTTATCTTCCAAAAGATTCGCTTCTTTCAATTTTAGTAGCCAGACTCAAAGAAACATCAAAGAATGTCACGTGGAAACTTAACTGTTGACTGAATGTGTATAGTTAGGGATAATCATGGTATTTCAAGTCACAATGTGTAATCCTCTGTCAGGAGTTCATACAAATTATATTTTTTATTGCTTTGACAAACAAGCAATACGGCTATGCCTAGAGCCACAGATAAAGGGATATGAACAAAAGAATAGGAAAAATGAACAAATTCAGCCTCATTACAGTACCAGCTTCTCAGAGATTATAACTTCAGATATAGTCTACTTAATTCACTTGAAAAAATTCATATCATTCTCACAGTCTGTTTCCTCATTATTTTTTTTAAATGAAACCTTAGAGTAAGCCTGTTCTAATATTTCTTACATCATAAAATTATATAAACATGTTGTTCATTATATTTATACACCAAAGACGGAGGAACATCATCAGTATTGAGAATATTTGTATATGAATGAAATAAAGAAAAATATAAACTGCAATGCTGTTATGTAATGTCCCTCATTTTCACCTGAAGGTTAATTTTCACCAATGGGACATTTGTGTGCTATATTACTTTACAATTCATGTTAAAGAAAATATTCTAGGAAACATAAAGAAGTATGTATTATCTGTGAGGTACTTTGATAAAAATTCCATTAACATCTTAGTATTATCCTATGACAATCTAAAGAAGTAACCTTTATTAGTTGCACTTCAATAGATGAGAAAAACAGATCTTAGCATGAAGTTAAAACCCATCAAGTTGTGCTGCTTGATTCAAACTCACACCTTTATAATTTAAAAGTCACTATTCTTCCACTCCATCTGAAATGAACTAAACCATGAGCTTGATTTTTCAATAAGTCTTAACAAAGGATATTACACAAGTAAAGGAGGAATGATGCATAAATAGGGAAGTGGGAGACAGTCAAACCCATGATGCATCCAGTTCATATTTTTTCAAACTGTAAATATAATTAATTGTGCCTGTATGTTAGGGAGAGTTAACCATCTCATGAGCACTTGGGTCTATAGTATATTAAACTCTGTGCTCCTGCTACCTGGGCAGAGTGTAGAACTGAACTTTGAAATTCAGATATAGAGCAAGGGTATTTGTGAATAATGAAGTGTCCCTTGTGGAGCAAAAATTTATAACTGGGGAACATTGTTACTACTAGAGACCACAGGATAGCAAATAGAAATAAATCCCAATGCCAGAAAGGGCTCCGTGTTTTGGAAGAAATATATTCTCAAACATTACTGACTACTGCCATTGTTCTTGTTTGCCCTCCAGAATTTGATGTTAAGACCTCTCTGCTGAGGACATTACATACTTGAATTGTAGAACATGGAGATACCAAGGAGATAGTGACCTCGAAGCTTTTCTTCACTGACAAACTGTCATTTTCATGAAAGTTCTATGCATGCTACAGATGAAAGAAGTAATCAACAGCCTTACCCAGTTGTGAGCACTGTAAGCTCCAATAGCAACTGGCCTGACAAGATATGCTCACTAGCTCAATAGTGACACAAATGTCATGGGCGTAATCAAACACTTTCTGATTTAAGTTTTACATTTCCAATGGAACCCATACATGGTACTGTTATCAGGGCCAAGAACCCATGGCTGCAAGAGTCATAGGCCATAGAGGAGAAACTACTACATTAGTCTAATAAATGAAAAGAGTATTAAAATGACTCATAATGACTATGATTGTAACCACCGATTAGTGACTGTCTGATGAGATATATAAAGTTTATATTTATAACTGATGGCTACAAATGCAGAGATCTACAAATACACAACATTCAAAGAATAAGATACTCTAGTGCTCAGCCCTAAATGAGACATCTATATCACACCTAACCCCAAAGGCTCAGGTGTCATATGTAAGAGGGGGTATAAGATATAAGAATCTGAGGTGTTAGGTGAATATAATAAGGTAGCATTTTCCAGACATAACAGGACAGCTGCACATATGTAACTCCAATGTTTGTGACAGCATGCACAAATCCTGGGCAAGGTCAAGTCAGAAAACCATCCCAGAATAGAGACAAGAGTTGAGCACAAAGCCCCAATTCTGAATGTGGAACTGTGTGGGAGACAGGCTTGAGCCTAGGGTGAAAGTCTTATTGACAGCCATACAGCAGGCCCGAAGCAATGGCCTGACCACTGGAGCCACAAGGAATACCTTGTGACATTTGCTCCCATTGGCAGATCATGAGACTGATGCCTAGAGCTTGCCCCTCCCTAATCACCACCCTTGGAATTCCAAATTGCAATACTTAGATATTGCAACAGTCAGGGTCATGTGGTTTTCAGGAATCCAGGCTCTGTAATCTGATACCCAGTGTGCTAATGAGGCATCCTACCTGCTATTCTGTGATAGGACGTTAAGTCTGTTATGCTCATAGGATGCTAAGTCTCTTATGCTAATAAGGTATCCTACTTTCTGTACTGTGATAGGATGCTAAAGCTGTTATGCAAATAAGGTATCCTACTTGCTGTGCTGTGTTTGGACCACTACCCGTGTATAAGCTTGTGCCTTCCTGCAATAAACCAGATCTGTGTCACTGACCCTGGTCTCCTGTGTCTGAATGTGGCTCTGCTTACACAGTCTCCTCACCAGCCCTGGGGTCTGGGACGGGGCAGAAGCAGCGACGACAGAAGGCAGCACCAGGCAAGCACCAGGCCTCAGGCCAGGGCAGGCAGAAAACCAGCCTCAGCCTAGGGCAGGCAGAATAGTCGCCGCAGCCCAGGGCTAGCGGAGGAACAGCCTTGACACCCATGAGAAGGAAGGAGCAGGTCCGTGAGAATGGAGGAGCAGCTGCTCTGGCGGTAACCTCAGAACTGTTGAAAACTGATAGATGCAGGAATATTGATAGTCAGTTTTCATTAAGGCAGTTCTTCTAGGTTGATCAGGCTCCAGGGGATGGACCCACACCTGAGGGTATTAGAGTGGCACAGATTGGGATGGAGAGGCTTTAAATACGGTAAAGAACAGAAAATTCTGGGAAGGTGTACAGAAGTGGATGTGGATCTGAGAGAAGATGTGGTGTGGTCTGAAAATGATTTAATACATTCTATTTAATTCTCAAAGAATTAAGAAAATATAATTTTTAAAACAAAGATCTCTAGATAGGCTGACTAGATTCACCAGAAAGGCAAGTAGTGGGGAATGTCTGGGGGTGCTGACAATACAGCAGACAGTAGCAGGGATATCAAAGTATAAGGGCTCTAGTGGAGGGAGGGAGGCTATGGAGGGTGCTACCTGGGAAGTGGGTGTATAAATAAATAAATAAATAAAATAATAAAGCATAAAAATTTGCTCCTTAATAATTAGTGGATGTGAAAAACATTACCATTGAAATCTACCTGATGACTTTATATCCATGCTCAGATGCCAAGAAGCTTAGAAAGTAACCAACTG
>NW_008345075.1:34214-45358 GCF_000622305.1 Nannospalax galili
TCTAGATAGGCTGACTAGATTCACCAGAATGGCAAGTAGTGGAGAATGGCTGGGGGTGCCAACAACACAGCAGACAGTAGCAGGGATAACAAAGTATAAGGGCTCTAGTGGAGGGAGGGAGGCTATGGGAGGGTGCTATCTGGGAAGTGGGTGTAAAAATATAAATTAAAAAAAGAAAGTGCATGTTCTGAATTCTGTCTGAATGAATTCTGTGGACAGCAAAGACTCTGCCCTTCCCCACCATATGTACCTATAAAATTACTCTTTAGCCATAGTTTGTGTCATTACAAATGTATTTTAGTTCTGGAAATCTCCAAGGAGGGTTTATGTCAGCAGCTAATTTCTCCTATTTAGCACCTCCTATAAACACCCTGTATTTTTTTTCACATAAAGAGTCAACATAATGAAAATAATTTTGGTTGGTCATTTTTTTAAATGAAGTTTTGTAGCCATTCTGAGAATAATAGGTAGAATTTCTATTTTGTCCTTTTTGTGTAAGTCACATCTGCAGTGGGTTGTCCATACTCTATTGCCAGTTTATTTAAATTTGAACCCAAATTGGACATGTGAAAATGAAGATACAAGTTTTCTATCCCATGCCTGATCAAAATCTTTATCCTTGGCAAACTCTCTTCCTCATGTCTTTACAAGCTTTTGGTAGTTTTATGTCACCAACTATTTCTAATGCTTTCAAATGAATTATTTACAATGGTAAACTAACCATATAGTTAAAATAATAAGTGCATAATTATTGTGACAGAGATACTCTAGGACAATCCAATTATCCCAATTTCAAGAACGTTTGCTATTAAGGAATATTGTCCCCTGGTGTGTACACTGACTCCTGACTTGCTTACAGCATACACTTCCATGATTGGAGTAGATTAGATTATAATTTCAGATGAGCCATCAGACTCTTTGTGCTGTCTATATCAGGTTTATACACAAAGCAAACTTATCCGCCAGGAAAAAATCAATACTGTAAGGGAACAGACATAGAGTCTAGTTAAAATCTAGCAGTAATTAAGGCCAGCATCATTCAAAGTACTAAATCTTGTGAACAGTCACATGAGTGTGCAGCTAAATTGTCAGATTCAAACTTTTAGATTAGATGCCATCATAGTCTTATAGGTGAATCTAAAGCAAGAAATCCAAAAAAGCCATGTCCAGAATCCTCATATAGAAAAGAAACATTATAACAAATGCACAAATTTTCAAACTTCTAAAAAAAAAAACACCCAAAACAAAACTGAGCACTTATGTGATGAAATAATATCAAGGCATATATGTATCAAAGGATACTTTGTCAAACACTAATATCTTTGAAAATATTAAGCTGGCTTCTTACAAGAAGGTCTCTTTAGATCAATAAAAGAGTTCATTCCAGGTCTTAAATTATTGAAGGGTTGGGTTTACAGAAAGCTAACATACATCAAGTCTATAGAGTGCCATCTGACAAGAAATGTGGTTGAGGCCTAAGGTACAAAAAATAAACTGAAATTTAAAAATGAATATATGAAAGTTACATCTTTCAAAAACATGAGATGCATATGCTTTTACTCTATGTAAACAAAAATGTGTAGGCAAGCAGACAAAGATAGGTTTGGGATTTAGAGCAAACCCATGATCAGGCATGTGATCGGATGTGAACTCTATTATTGACATACGTGGATGAGGTATACACATTGTTAGATCTCAATTATTCCCATAAAATATGAGATTTGAGTAGAAACGGAATTCTAACAGAACTCTCCAGTAATAAACACAACATATTTTTCTACTCAATATATTGTACTTTATATTATTCATAAAACATGCATCACACTCTTTTCTTTACCAAGATCAATGTTGTAATGCAGGCAAACAACCACATGGACGAGATGACCAAATAGAAGGAATATATAGACCTGCACTGGCAGAGATCAATGTGGATTATGTACACACTGTTCAAAAAGATTTTTAAAAAAGGAAATAAACCTTAGTCATCCTAAGTAGGCCTTTTCTCTTTTCTACAGGGCAGCAACAAATTCTCTCTTACCATGTTAATCTGTTGTGGTGGTTTGAATAAGAATGCACCCCATGAGTTCCAAGTATTTGGACATTTTGTCTTCAGTTAGTTGCAATGTTTGGGGAGATCTTAAAAGACGTGGCCATGCTGAAGGAAACAGGTCATTGCGGGCTGGCTTAGAGCATTATTGAACCTTGCCTGAATTCTACTTTCTCTGTTTCCTGTGCCTACTTGAAGGTGTGAGCAATTCTCTTTCTGCTCTTGTTCCAGTCACCTACTGCCACCATGCCCCGATGGACTCTGATTCCTCTAGAATCGCAAACTCAAATACACTCTTCATTTTATAAGTTTCTTTGGTCACAGTGTCATCACAGCAACAGAAAAGTACTTAACACATCTGTCCTTTCTTTAAGTCCTTCGCCCATTCTGTCTTTTCTATGCTAGTTGTCAGGATATGCACACATTTCTGTCATAGCAGAGGTAACTAAGATACTCCAAGTTGCCATACAGGTCTGATCCCCGCCCAGGTCTTATTCTACATTTGCTTAGCTTCATGCATTATAAGATTCATTTTTAGGTATATTCTTAAATTTATATAAAATGTTATCACCATTTTGTTCCTCAAACTGAATTCCACTCAAACTTCTATTTTGCAGACTCTGGAGAACATATTGATATTCCTCAAAATGTCATGACTTTCCATTCTTACTCCATGAAAGGTTTCAATGTAGACATTCATTTTAAGTCTCGGAGTCCCTCATTGACAAAAGTCCTTTCAAGTAAGGAAATATTTATTTCCATTTTTCTAGTTTTGTGCTCATAATTTGTGTTACTCTCTTCAAAGACTACACAAATCGACATTAGACTTTAGCCTGCTGTCTTTGATAGCACACGGACCCTCTTCTCACCCGTGACTGTGCTCCACAACCAGCCCTCTTAACTCTCCTCAATGTACTTGGAAAGTAAAGTGCCAATTATGAAAGGAATGACAAATTTTTTATCCAAGTTTTGAATTTTGGTTGTCCAGATTCAAAGAACTTAAAATTGCTCATAGAATATACCAGAATTATAGATGTTAGCAGGCTGGGGGAAAGGAAGCGAAATAGTGCATACATAGTCAAATTTAAAATAGCACCTGATGATAAATTAGATACTAATTTTAAGTAAGGGATCAAGGAATTGAAGAGTCTCCAGATGGAGAATCATTCAAGAAATATTTCCATGTATTTAGGAAGATGAATTAATTCTAAGAACATATCTGTTTTAGATTAGGATTCACATCTGTCTGTGATGCAAAACTAGGATACTCCATTGACTCATTAAGAATTCTTCAGGAAGCTCAGCATTTGTGGATTAATTACATAATTAATTAATTATATAATTAATTAATATCAAAGATCTGGATAAAGAGTAGGCAGCCAGATAATTTTTACCATCTTCTCTTTGTTTCCCCATATCTTTCCAATTTCAGATGAATATTCTCAAATATTTAGAAGGGTTTTGTTTATTATATTTCCAATTCTTTTAGAAAAAATGAATGAGAAAACAAATGAGGCATTTTTACTTAGCACCTTAATAATTCTATTTGGTTTAATGTAATAAAAATTTGCTGGGCGTGAATTATCTTGTGATCTTTTTATACTGGTATATTGAATTTTTATATATCCATGGAATGTTGTTTAACTTTCCCGTGTCCTTATTCTGTACCTTCTCATGGAGATCATCCTTTTAATGATTGCTATTATAAAATACTTATGAATGTTGGATACTTTCAGAATTTAAAGACATACAGTTGAATACAATATGCTGAGTGTATTTATGTATCTTTCTATATACATATATTCATAGTGATTATTGTGCATCAACAGAAAATGATGCAATGTAAAGTCTGAATATGTAAAGGACTCAAAGAATGGCTTAATAGAAATTGTCATCATTAATCTTTTAAAACCAACACCAATGCATTTAAATGTCTTATTCAAGGTTTTAAAAATAAATAATACAGAAAAACACCAGAAGGCAGCCATCATTTCCCCCGTTTTTCTGATTTATTTGCCAAGCTATGAATGAGGAAAAAGGGATTGGATATTTCATTGTGTCAGAGATATTACAGAGTCTGTACATCAAGTTACAAGAAGTTAAATTTAAAGTAAGGATACATGACATTCTGTTAATGTGTGGTCATTCCTGACTAAAATATTTGGAAATTAGCACATACATGCCTATTAAACCCTCTAGGGCCTTAGAATGAATGTGTATGAGGTTAGACCTAAAACTATAGCTTCTTTCACTTCTAATCACAAGGCTGGATGGCCTGCTCACTCAACCTCTCTTAACAGCAAAGTCTAGGCTACAGTTTTCTTGGACTAACTTGTGTAGTTACAGAATGTTTAGCAAAACTGTCAATAGTAACATGAAAATAAGGTAATGATCTAGTCATTTTTGGATCAAAAAATTATTTTAGTCACTATGTCAAAAGTATCAACTGATGTCTTTTAAAAATAAAAGCTATCGTATGACATGCACAAAATCCAGATAAAAATTATTAGAAAAAAACATATGAACCTATGAACAGCAACCATTAAAATTATTTCTGGGGATCTGGGCGGGGGGCTCTAATTTGACTAAGAAGTATTGCATGAAATGCACAAAAGCTCAATAAAAATATTTTAAACAGATATACAGAGAAATTACATAAGCATAGAAAACTAAAAGTAGAAATTAAACCTCCACCAAATTTTTAAAAATAACAAGCTCTCATGCCTGTTCTTGTTATACACTTGAGAATACCAAGCATACCTGTGCTTTTCATGGACCCCATGTTCTCCTCCCACCATCTCCCTCCCAGTGATCCAACACTGACAAATAGCCTTCTCACCAGCCATGTTCAGTAAGTTCTACAATATTTTCCCTGCCCTAGCAGATCATCTTCACAATCCCTGGAAGAGCTTAGGTTGTGCAGTCCATCTATCGCCAGACAGATCCATTCAAGGGCACATCTGAAAATTTTCTTAGTAGTTACTAAATTGGAATCACTCCCATTATTCTAATAATCAATTGTCTAACAAAGTTCTAAATCTGAATATCAATAATGACTGGCACAGCAAACTACCTCTATTGTTGCAGTAGGGGCACTGTCATCTGTGGGGTAATCAGTTGGACTTACAGCTCTCTCAGTGGTAGTGAACTCATGGGTGGCACTATAATTATATCCAAATATACATGGCTTGAGAGAAATGAAATTTCTTACTATATGGGAAATATGGATGCTTATATTTCCAGAAAAGTATATAGTATACCATTCATCAAAGAAGATTTTTTTTTTGCAAAAGATGGAGGCTACTAAAGAGTCCCACAACTGGTCACACACAAAGAATATACATCTGAGAGATGCCCAGCCCTAGATGCCATATCTACAGTCAAACCTCTACACCTATGGCTCATGGAATATGATGGACTAGGGAGTGAAGAGAATACTAGCGCATCCCTCAACTTTCGCCAGCAAAGCTTCCTTATACAACAGAGTGCAATAAACATAGAAGGCCACAACTGGCTAAGTTTTAGAAAATAAGAGACTACAGAGTGTGTGTCCTTGGATTAGATGTCAGTATTAAAATTTACCCACCCACGGCTCAGGGACTATTACAGAAGAGGTATCTGAAAGATTTTAAGAGCTGGGGTTGGTCCATGAACATATGGAAACAGAGGCTTTTAGGCCACTGGAAGCTTGTTCATGTGAATGGCAATGGTGGCATCCAGCACAAGACCCATCCGAACTCAATCAGACAAGGGCCCGGAGTGGTGTGAGGGAAATGGATGGTGTGCTGGCCCTAGCCCGAGAACTTGGAGAATGATTACTGTTGGGTGAATGAGAGTACACTTTCCTTAAGATCTCTAGATAGACTGAATAGACTCTAGTAGATGAACTTGTTGTGAATGACATCTGGGTCATATGCTTAACTAGATGGGACTTAGCTTGTATGGGAGAATACATGAGGCCCAGTCGGGGGTATGGGAGCAATGATGAGGGAGGGGGTCTTAATTTGATTAAGAATTGTTATACAGAGATGGGTATCATGGCACATGGCTTTAATCCCAGCACTACGTCTACATAGCAAGTTCCAGGTCATGTGGGATTACAAGGAGACCTTATCTCACAAATGAAATTTTTAAAAAAAGAAAGAAATAGAACTGTTGTATGAAGTGTACAAATGTTCAATAAAAAATTAATGCTGTATAAAAGCTCAGAATAAAGTCACAACAATATGTTTGATCAAGTGAAAGAGAGACTATCACAACTAAATGACAAGGACAAAGAAATGGATCACTTTGTCAAGGAAAAAATAGTAAACCTAAAATAACCCAGTAATGAAATATGCAAGACCTCTGGGACACTATGAAAAGACCAAATCTATGAATCATAGGTACAGAAGAAGGAGAAGAAACCCAGGTCAAAAGCATGGAAATTATTTTCAACAAAATCTTAGAATAAATTTCCTAAATCTAAGGGAAGAGATACCTATCGAGGCAGAAGAGGTATGCAAAACAACCAGTAGATAGAACCAGAAAAGAAGCTCCTCAGGTCATAAAATAGTCAACACACTAAATGTACAAAATAAAAGCTGCTGAAAGCTGTGAGAGATCAAGACATGTATAAAGGCAGGTCCATCAGAATAACAGCTGATTTTTTTTTTTTTGTCTTTTTGAGACGGGGTCTCCTAGAAGCTCCAGCTGGCCTAGAACTCACTTTGTAGACCAAGCTGGACTTGAACTCGCAGAGATCTGCCTGCTTCTGCCTCCTGAGTTCTGGGACTAAAGGTATGTGCCACCAAGTCCAGCTTACAGCTTATTCTTTAATGGAGACCATGAAAGTGAGAAGCACTTGGACAGATTTCCAAAAATCATGAAAGAACACAGATACCAGCACAGATTACTCTATCCTGCAAAACCATCAGTTGTAATAGAGGGAGAAAGAGATACTTTCAATGATAAAACAGATGTAAGGAATTCAAAACCACAATCTGACTATAGAAGAAAATAGAATACTTCAGTCTGAAGAGAATATTAAACACATTCAAAAGAACACAAGGAATAAATAAACAATTCCGGAGCAGTTAATCAAAAGTGGTTTAAGAAAATAACATCACAACACCCATGTAACAATAATTAGTGCCCACTGATGTAAACTAACTTTCAATGTTAATGGTCTCAATTCCCCAGTAAAGAGACACAGGTGAACAGGTTGGATTAGGAAATGGATCTATCTTTTATTTGCCTCCAAGAAATCATACCTCTAGGTTTACTGGAGAGGACCACAGCTCTTGATTCATAGGAGCTGACTGCATCTCCTGGTTAATGGAAGGGGACCACAGCTCCAGCTCAAATGAGAAGTTCACAGGAGGAGACCACAGCTCCTGATTCATGGGTGGGAAATACAGTTTCAACTTATAGGCAGGGACCACAACTCAGGCTCCCACAGGGATCACATTTCCAAGCTACCTGGAGGGAGTCATTACTTCAATTACTCTGATTCCTATTATTTTTCTGTCTTTGTTGCTCTATCCACACAATTATACTTGTGCATAATATAGAACACTTTGGCTTTTGTGCAGTAAACAACAGCAAAAGCTTTTTGATGGCTTAAATCTCTCACTTGAGGGACATCGACATTGGAGAAAACCACCTTTCACTTTCATTCACAGAGATGCATGACATGTATTGTTGTTACTGTTTTACATGATCAAGTTTCTGCTTGGCTTTTTTTGGAAATTGTGGTCTTCACAACTCCCTTCCTGTTCAGAGGGAGCCAGTGGTAGGATATCTTACTTGGAGTTCCATTTTGTAGAGAACACTCATGGCTGCCATCTTGACTCTTCATGCATTTCTTTATTAATTGCCAAGTCTTTTCTTGCCTGGGCTCAGCTTGTCACCTGGATGATGATGGCCACCCAATCATGGATGCACAGAGCAGTGCCCACCTGCAGGCACAACTCCTGGCGAGAGAGGTGTACCATGGTGTAGCACAGTGGGGTAGCCACAACCACCTCCTGACTACAGCCTGTGCCCCAAGCTAGGTTGCAGGGGATCCTGTGTTCTGGGGCATGGGTACCACAGGTCTACACACTGGATCTTCTTAGTTTTCTTTTTGCTGCATCTTGGTAGGAACTTTATATCTATAGAATTGAAAACAACAGAATAAACATTACACATATGTATTAATTTAATCAGTGTTAACAAGTACTGTTTCTCCTCTCAGAAACTGCAGTTAGATAAAGGGAACATAAGAGTTACACCTGCAATTTTATTTTTCAGAATGTAAGAAATGTAAATATGTTATAAACAGATACTCGTTCTTCTAAGAGGGAAGTTGTTTAGGAGGAGCTTGGTAGCTTTCTTCAGGGAATGATGATTTTAGGGCATAACTATTCAATCATCCAGTGTCACATGTATATTTGATTTAGTCCTTAGCAGGCATTTTGTAAATTCTGGTGGAAAAGTAAGTCTCTTTGTCATCTTTCAGCTCAGGTCCATCATTATGATCTGCTATCTGCACTGTCTAACTGCAAAGGCTTTTCCCTATGTGTTTGGGACAAGGGGTTCAATGTCAGTCAGCATTTACCAGAAGAGGTTGAATCAATCACCCTGAGGTAATTTTCTTTCTCTTCTGCTCTTTCTCTCTTTCTTGCTTTGTGTTTCTTTACTCTTTTATTTCCTAGTTTCCTCTCTCTTTCTCTCTCTCTCTCTCTCTCTCTCTCTCTCTCTCTCTAGCCCCCCGCCACCACCTTCAAGTAGTGGCTTTGCTCAGCCACATGTTCCCATCAAGATCTGTGCTGCCTCTCCAGAAACAGGAGGGCTAAGCAATTGTGTATTGAGAACTTTAAAATCATGAGCAAAAATAAACTCCTTTCTTTATAGGCTATCTCAAGTATTCCTTGTAGTAACAAAAAGCTAAGTTAACACTCCTTTTTAAAGGGTTTAGCATGATGACACACACCTTTAATCCAGGATTTGGGAGGCAGAGTGTTACTGGGGATTGATTCCAGGATTCCTAACCTAGGATAGCAAACACACTATCACAGAGTTATATGCTTTGATCTCCCTTGTCTTGAGACAGTGTCTAAATTACCCAGGTTTATCTTGAATTTACACTGTGCCCCAGGTCATGAATTTGTGAGTCTCAAGCCTCAGCCTCCCAAGCAGAAAGGATTAAAATGCTGTGCTGCCAGACCTAGCTCAAGTTCTCTGAGTATAAATCTTCCTTTTAATATTTTATTTATTATTTTTATTTTATGTGTCTGAGTGTGTTGCTTGCATGTATGTATGTGAGTACATCCATATTGTGCAATGCTGCCGAGGTCAGAAGAGGGCTTTGGATTTCCCTGGAACTGGAGTTGAAGACCGGTTTGTAGCTGCCATGTGGGTGCTGGGAATCAACCCAGGGTCCTCTGCAAGAGCAGTCAGTGCTCTTAACCACTGAACCATCTCTTCAGCCCCTTGAGTGTAAATCTTACATACTTTTTGAAATTGGCAATAAGATATTTCTTAGTTTTTTATGTACAAAATGGGATTAAGCATCACTACAAAGCCAAAAGTCAGTTTATAAAAGATGACACACAGAAAGTCAAAATATCATAATTAACACTTTTTGTGCATTTCTTTCATTGCAGAGCCATCCTTCAAAAATTTTATAGAGGCTTCAGTCCCACAGAACTGCATGCCACCCAAATCCATCAGAGCACTAAACATGAGCTGGCTTTGATGGAAAGAAAGCAATGTTGTTAACAGGAATGGACTGTTTAGAGCATTTCGTATTTTTAATTCAAGTGTCCCAAGATTCCATCACGACAACTGAATGAATTGTGAAAGTCCCCCCTGTACTCTCTCATATTCCTATAATGTTTGTGTTCTCACAAATTACCACAAGAGCTTTCAAAGTGTTTGAACAATCACAACTGTTCTCATAGCCATGTGTGATGGCACACACCTGTGGTCTCAGCACTTAGAAGGCTCAGGCAGGAGAATTATGAGTTCAAGCCCATCCTACAGTATATACATGCAAACATATATTCATGTTCTCTCTAAAAATGCAAGCAAACATTATTATAGTAATAGGTAGATGTTTGGTTCCTATTCCTAAATGCTTTCTTGTACAAAGATAAATGGTCACAATAAAACACCAATTGACTACTTAGAAATCACTGTACCATGGATAGACATGGACAATTTTTCTAGGTATTAATGCCTAACTTAATTTTGTTATGGACATTCACAGGAACTTTATGATTTTATTGATAGTATATATTTATTAGTAGTGCCTTGCATTGGTATGCACTCTAGTTTGGGAAGTGCTGTTCTACAAATTAAACACAGTGAGAATTGGTTAAGAATATCTTTCAGATCTCATATGTTTGATTGAATATTTTGTCCAATATTTTTGACCTTAGCTGAGAAGAGGACATTATAATATCAAATACAGAAAATACAATATCATAGTCATTTTCTTGTGCTACGTGTTTTCCATAGCTCTCTCTTAAGCAACTGCATCTAATGCTTATTTGACACGTGGGTAGTATTCTTCATGAAACACTATACAATGTCTCTGTATATAAGGTAAAAATTTCTGTCTTGACATCATATCTCATACTAATAGAGTAGTCCCACCCTTTGTACAGATAGCTTTCAAGGCATATATTTTTCTTCTATTCACTTTTGGCATGTGATTCATAGTTTACGTTCTTAAGTAAAATACAAGAAAACCTAACATCTATGGATATACTCACATCTAGGAATTTGGCACTAAGATCCACAAATGAGAGTGAACATATGTCTCTTGTTTTCCTGAGTCTGTATATCTTCACTCAACATAACAATTTCTTGTTCCAGTCATTTACCTGAAAAATCTCATGACTTTATTTTTTCTTTATTGCTGAGTAGAAATGCATCCTGTAATTGTACCACGTTTTTATTACCTAGTCATCAGGTGAAGGACATTTAGTTTGTTCCATTTCTAAGCTATTGTGAAAAAACCAGCAGCAAACATGGATGTGCAAATATCTCTGTAGTAGGAAGAGTCCTTTGGATATATGTCAAGAAGTGGTAAGACCTGATCATATAATAGACTTATTTTATATATATA
>NW_008345075.1:45469-47305 GCF_000622305.1 Nannospalax galili
TTTTTGAAGCAGGGTCTCCCTGTAGCCCCAGCTGTCCTGGAACTCATGTATAGACCAGGTTGACCTTGAACTCACAGAGATCTGCCTGCCTCTGCCTCCCAAATGCCGGGACTACAGATGTCTGCCACCACGCCCCGCTGACTGATTTTCTATTTTTAACGTGGTCTCCATACTGATTAGCACAGCAATTGCACCAGGTTGCAATCCTCCTAAAACTGGATGAGGGTTTCCCTTTCCCAGCATCTGGACCAGCATTTAGTGTCATTTGTTCTCTTAAGCATTCTGGCTGGAGTTAGATTAAATCTTGAAGTGGTTTTGATTGGAAAGGAACCATGGGAACAAAGGGGCAGAAGGAGCAATTGAGCTAGAACTGACCTGGAAGCCTACATGAAGAACAGTTATCCTGGTGTCACAGAGGACATTTTACAAGTTGCCAAGAAGAAAATCAGTCAATGATCTTATGCAGCGTAAAACCTAATAAACAACAATGACTGGCCCCCCAAAATGTCGCTGTTGGTCAATACTGGCATTTTTATTTTGGCATTAATCAATAGCTGTCCAACTGGAATTAAGGCCTGCTCAGTGGGAGGAAATTAATGAATGGTACTGCAAACATAGCCAAGTATACATGACTGGAGAGGTCATACATCCTAGAGAAAAACTTACTTTTGTTTCATTCTTTGGATAATGAAATTTCTTACTCTATTCTAAATACAAAACCTCATATTTACAGATAATTGTATGTCTCACCCCTCATCAAAGAAGCTTCTTTTAAGAACAACAGGTAGAGAGTATTTCGGAGTTCTAGAGATGGTCAAATGCAGTGTCTGGGTTGCTTTCAATTGCTGTGATAAAGCACTCTAACAAAAGCAACTTGGGAAGGAAAGAGTTTATTTGTCTTATAAGTACATTCCATCATCAAGGGAAACCAAGGCAGGAACTCAGGGTAAGAGAACCTGGAGCACAGACCACGGAGGAAAGCTGCTTACTGATTTTTCCTTTGGCCTGTATTCAGTCTGCTTTCTTATACAACACAAAATCACCTGCTCAGTGATGGCACTGTGACAGTGGGCTCTACGCTCCCATATAACTCAACACTCAAGAAATTGCCTTGCAGACATAGCTGCAGACCAGTACAACTGAGGAAATTCCCCAGTGGAAGATTCTTCTACTCAGGTGGGTCAAGTTGACAGCTAAAGCTACACAGAACACACAGGGAATAAACGCCTGTGAGATGCTTAACCTTAAGTGACACATTTCCAATGCAACCTCATCACACAAGATAAATGTTATCTCTTAACTGTCACCAGAGAAATTTATTATTCAGAAGATGATATGAAACCCAAATTCTCCAATATGCAGAGAACCAGAGGCCACAGAGTGCTTATCATTGATTATAGCAACTATTTCAAACCTCTGACTTCCAAGGCTCAGGGACCCTAGTGGAAAAGGAGGCAGAAAGATTTTAAGAGGGAGAGGTGATGGATGACCACAAAGAAGCATCGTCTTCTTGACAGCTGGTCAGTTATTCATATGATCTCACAGCAATGATGACAACATAGACAAGTCCTATGAAAGTTCAAACCAGAGATGGAGATGTGAGTAGGAAGCCCTAACCCAGTCTAAGGAATTTTTGGCAATTGATGGCTGCTGGGAGATCATGAGATGGTGTCTTACAGTGATGGAACTCTTGGTGGGCACAGTGGATGGACCCACACATTTGGAAACACAAATCAGATGCTGTAGGCCACTATATAATATATATTCAAATTTTACATATATTTCATTTATATTTCATATATATTTATATACATATTTCATATATATATGAAAGTA
>NW_008345075.1:47779-55473 GCF_000622305.1 Nannospalax galili
ATTCTCAAAGACTTTCTGTATTTCTTTACATTTCATTTACAATAGATTTGATAATTTTAATATTTAAAACTGAATAATTTTCTTAGATTCACTATTTCACTTTGCTCAATTTAGAGGCAAAATTATAATGATTGCTTTAATAGTGAATAAGCCTTAGTAAATTGAAGAGTAAAGTGCTTTCTTGCTTTTATACCCACATTATCATTTTATTTTAAAACAGCATTTCTATTAAGTCTTTGAGAATTGCATACACACATTTTGATTATAATTAGATCCCCCCCATCTTTATTCAGGTCCACCCTGGCCACCTTACCTCCATCCACTTTGTTTCCTTTCTCTCTCTCTCTCCTCTAAATTTATATGTGTATAGATAAACAGATAGATGATAGATAGATAGATAGATGATAGAACGATTTTTAAGGGACATTTAGTTCAATTTGTGTTCACCAATACACTTGTGTAAGGGTCCATCCATCACCTGGCACTTAGTCAGTCTACTCAGCTTCACAGCCTTAATGTAACCTGACTCTCTGTCTCCCAGTAGCTATAAATTTCCAAGAGTTCCTCAGCTAGAGCTGGCGTGTTGAGCTCATCTCTCCTCTCTATCCTGATAATTTTTCTGGCTTGGGCTTGGCCTTTTCTTGTGCATGATGTCACATATACTGTTGATTCTAATGTGCAACTGTCCTGCTGTGTTTGGAAAAGACTGATTCAATATATACATCCATCACCACTTACTGTCTTTCTGTCTCCACTTCACCAACACTCAATAATAAATTTGTCTTCAACTTCTGAAAAGCAATGCCCTATTGCTGAAGACACTACATATACGAGTTGCACAATGAACAAGGAGAAATCATGCTGGTACTGACGTTGAAGATTCATCTTTCCTGACTAGCTTTCACAGTGCTAGAAGGTACCTTACACATTATCAGAAGAGAAAAGTAATTATCAGTCATATCAGCTGCAAACTCTGTGATCAGTCACATTATTTCTAATAATGATATTTCATTTCTTAAAGTTCAAGTTTCTTTTGCATACATTTTTAAAAAAATTTTTAATAGCTACATGATTAGAAGAACCATTTCACTACAGCTTTAACATATTCAGTAAAACACTCCAGAGCAAGAGTACATCTCTTTCACAAGTGGGTGCAAGTTTCCATGTTCACAGTTGAGTTAATACAGTTATACAATATTGAACTCAATATAAGCCCTGTAAGACATAAAATTGAACGAGTTTTACACACCTTTTTAAACCAACCTATAATGCTTGTTTTAGCCTTTTAAAAAGAAGCCTATCTTTTACCTAGAGCCTCTATGTTTTCCTTCCTCTAAAATGTATGCATGTTTGTTTTTATTCCCAAAGGATATTTTTGCCGTACATAAAACCTTGATTAATAGTATTTTGCTTTAGTTTTTCTTCTTTTAGTTCTATATCATGTTAATTCATACTATCATTTTATAGCTATATCTCTTTAAACACTTGATTATTTAAATAGGGAAACCAAGAGGTATAAATTGTTGGGGCTTTTTCTACATACACCCCAATGCTCTGTGTGTACAGGAGGTGGGGCATGCTGTGTTTAATAAGTTGGATAATGTTTAATAATATTGCTCAGCCACTCTCCACTCTTTGCTATTATAATTCTTCAATGAACAGCATCCGCATTTATTCATTAAAACTGATTCAAAACTATACAATGATTTTTCTCTGAGAAGAGTTCTTATTATTTTATGCATATTTCCTTTCAGCTCATAGGACATTTTAGAATAGTTTCAGAAAACCTTTGACTTTATGATTGATGTCATGTCAATGATGGTTTTGGATTTGATTTTATCTTCCAACCATATCACATCTCCATTGCTCATTGTTTAATCATTTTTTATTACATATTAGATTCATGATTTTTTTCCTGAAGTTTTTAATTCTATATAACACTTTATATAACACTGTTTTATCAAACCACTGATGAATGTTCAGAAAAATTTTCTCACTATCTTAGAGTGTCATCCACATATAAATTCAGTCCTCAGAAACTTTACTGTTGGTTCACCTACCTGCACGTTGTTTACATTTCAGGGATGAAGCTGAGGATGAGTACTTCAAAATTAACTTCATACTCAGGACTTTTGTTATACTGGTTTGGAAATGTTCTGGACAGGAAAAGGCTGAATTTACGTGGCACATCTGAAATTTCAAAGTCTAACTCTGTTCTCACTGTTTGTGCCATCTTTTCTTAATTAAATATGCTCGGCGCATGCTTTAGTAGACTGCCAGTGACATGAACTGTTCCAAAATCAGTGAATCTTTTCTAAATTAGTTTGCATATAAATCATGAATGCCTAAATCTGTGGAGGGGAGAGACGTGTGACTCAACATTGGAGTTGGAGTTCTGTTCTCTGTCTCTCTCCTCTGAGGTTTTTTTTCTAAAAATTGCTGTACTCTTAATCTTGTTTTGTTCTAAACCCTAGGGCCTCTATTTGGACAAAGATTTCAGAGAGAAAGAGAATCAAAAATAAATATGAAAGGGGAATGCTTTGGTTTGAATATATGATCACATGTGTGAACTCTTGGTCCCAGCTGGTGCCACTGATTGGGAAGGTTATAGAACATACAGGAGGTGAAGCTACACTTAAGTAATGTTTTATAACAATTGGCATAGTTGAGCGAGATACAACAAAACCATTGATGAGTTTGGGGAGATCAATGGTGCCTCTGACATGGGGAAGGAGACCAACAATTGAGGCAAAGTTGAATGAGGGGAGAGTGTGGGAAGAGGAAATATGAACATGGTGAGCTATCCCCATAGGACCAGTGGGTATAACGACAGTGGTATGGATAATGTAGTGGATAGTGAGATGTGTAACTAGGATGAGGACATGTAAGCAAACAAGGTCAATGTGGGAAATCCCGGGATGGCTGCCCTCCTGAAAATGGTATAAAATAGCATGCCTGCTTAAGCAGTGGGGTATGCCACATGACATGCTTTAAGGACTGTGGAAGGTCTAGAGCAAACTTTGTAAGGCTTGGCAGTAGGGTAGGGGCAGAAATTTCAGGAAACAGCTGCAGATGCTGCTTGACTGCTTCTTCACATAAAAAAACTGAAAAGGTAAAAGAGGAATTACAGCCAGAAAGAAATGTGATGCTAGCCTCTTCAGTTTTGGCCTTTGGGCTAGTCAGTAAATTGCATGAGAGCCCAGATTAAATCCTTAATACAAGGCTCATCCTGGAACCCCAAAACATGAGACCCATGAGAGAAGGCAGATAGTGATGAAGAAGGGAATGGCCTAGAAATAGCTAAAGTTGCCCCTCAGGTTTACCCTTTAATACAGAGAAAGAAGAGATTCATGTTTCAGTATGCTGATGGAGGCATTGCCAATATTACAGTGCTAGGAACTATAGCTATCAAAGATTACTCCACGCTAGAGCTGTTGAAGCTAGGGAAGACTTTCAAGCAAGCAATGAAGGAACTGAAAAAAGTGTACAATAGCCTAATCCTATAGATGCCAGAGTAAACAATAAATATCTTATAAAAATAAAACTCCCCCAAACTGTACAATTGTTAAATGAAAATTCCAGCACCAGAGGTAGGTTGCCCCCATGAGCTGTTGGCCAGAGAGGCCCTGGAGTTCCTCAAAGTGATAAAGGTTATTGCCACTAATGCTATTGCACATTAGAAACACCCAGCAATACCCTACTGCTGAAGACACTGCATGAGATAAGCATGGAAAAAGGAAATATCAAACTGAGAGTAAGCTGAAAACTTCCTTTCACCAGATGGCTGGTGGTCATAGTGCCAGGAGGTGCTTAGCAGAATTGTTATTGGAAAATAATTCACAAAAGTTCTGCTTAATGACAGACTCCCATGTGCTGTACTATTGACATTCCAAGCAGGGTGTGCCTGTTGGTGCAATAGTGGCTCCACTAATATGTGTACAACTGACAAATTTCTGATTGGCTTTTAGGTTTGCTCCTTGGGGAGAAATACACATCTGGTAAAACCCAGGCTAACCCCCAATGGGAGGGGAAGCCATAGGCCCCGATGGGGAATCCACTGCAATTGTTTTGTTAGATGGATGTAATGAACCTGTAATAAACCAAGCATTTGTGTTTACTTCCATGAGGTAGATTATTACAACAGTCAATGCAATGTTCATTTAGATGTTCCTATTTCTTTTCATTTGTCTTTATAGTAGGAGAAATACCACTGAGATGGATTAACAGCCACGTCTTTGAAACAAATAATGAGAAGGTCCAAGAGTTCAGTATCTTACCGCAGTGGAGGATCGTCCTATGTTTATATCACCCACTCTAAGGCTCAGGGACTCTTGCAGAAGAGGCTGGTGGAACGAATTTAAGTGCTGGAGGAAGGGATGGAGTGTTCGATGGACTCTTCTGCCTTTTTATGTGATTTGTCTATTCAACTTCTTAGCCATTTCCCTGTTATTAATGCATCCTCCCAGTCAAGAACTATTCTATTGCTCATGCATGCTTGGTACTTTTGCTTTGTGTTATATTCACCTCATGCCACTTCCACAGGATGTACTGAGCGAAGCCAGTGGACAATAATCAATAACTTATGTCCTTGCCCAGCTTTATTAAATACTTTTCTTGTTACTGTGATAAAATATCCTGAAAAAATTAACTCGAGGAAAGGTTTATATTTGTTTGCAGCTCCAAGAAAACAGCCCATCATGATACTGAAGGTATAGTGACAGGGCAAGAGCCAGGTCTTCACATCGCACCCACAATCAGAAAACAAAGGGAAATGAAAAGTGCTGCTCCTCTTTCTCCTTTTCATTCTATCCAGGATTTCAAGGTGTGGAATGGTACTGTCCATTGTTAGCATGGGTCTTCCCATGTCAATTAACCTAATCTAGATAACTCTCACAATCATGCCCAGAAACTAACTTAATCTAGATAATCATTCATGTGCCTGCTCAAATGTTCATGGCAATTCTAGATCTTTTCAAGTCAGCAATCTATATTAACAACTATATTTTAATAATGTTTACCTTGACCAACAGGACACTGATTATATTAAATAACCATTCCACATGAGTGATCTACTCACTGATGCTATGCATGTTAAAGTGGAGTTGGAAAAAAACAGGCGGCAAGTTATGGGGTGTTTGTTGTGTGTTACACAGGCAGAAATTTTGCAAGTGGTATCTTACTTAATCACCAAATGACTGATTAATGTAGGCAAGAACACTGCACCATTCAAGATAAAAATTGCACTTATGTAATATAAGAAGATAGGAGCTCTAAAGGTACTTTCAAAATTATAACAGCCTAATCTTACACATAAAGTATTTGTGGGTATAGAAAATAGTGAAGAGAATTTTCAAGAAAATGTTCACATGCTATATCACTTACTAGTAAGATATTTAATAATGTGACAAATATGACAATGTTTAGGAGTGGAGGCTGGAGATTCACCTTGGGTATGGAACACCTGATTGAACTAAATATCATTATAATAGTGACTCAGCTTTCTTCTTAGTTTTTAGGATTGCTCAGAAAACTAATTTAGAAAAGGAATTTAGCATAATTCCAGCTACACTATTAAAATTAATTAAATGTGCTTGTTTGTTTTATCATTGACTAGTGGCAAAATTGATCAGTGTTTAATTATTATGGGATATTCAGGTAAAGGACACAGGTCCTGCTATTTCCACTTACCCAGGCCCATGCATAATCATGAGCATACTTAACATTCATCATGCTTGAGTCTGACACATTTGTATTTCAAAGGAAAATGACTCTTTAGTAGTTGATTCTAATTATTAAAGTTTTTAAAGTTCACTTTACTTAAGATGACTGAGAAATTCATTCTGTCTCTGGCCCTGGGGAGCAGGGATGAGCATATTCCATGGAAATGTTGGGTTGGTCTTAACTTTGAATTTGTGTATTAAATTATCATGGACAATGTTGACAAGAAAATTCAGGTCAGTGTGACTTTTTCATTTAAACTAAAAAATTAAAGCCACCAGGCCAGTGATACAAGAACAACAACTTCAAAGACTCTTGTGAATGGTCCAGGACTAGAATTCAAAGCAGAGTTTTCATATATGAGGATTTCATGTGCTTGCTTTGTTTCAATCTGTTTGCTTTGAGCCTGACATTCCTTATGTTTTTCTACCTTGTCAATATCTTAGAATTTTGTAATTCCAGGAATAGAACATTTACCCCCAGGAGATTAATTGATCACATATCTAAAAGCAAGAAGAAAAACAGTACTCTATGCATTTATGATTTACTCAAGAGTAATTAATTAGAATTTTTATAATACTTAAGAGTTAAAAAATCAGCCGTGTGTGGTGGCGCACGCCTTTAATCCCAGCACTGGGGAGGCAGAGGTAGGCAAATGTCTGTGAGTTCAAGGCCAACCTGGCCTACATAGTGAGTTCCAGTACAGCTGGGGCTACAGGGAGACCCTGTCTCAAAAAGACAAAACAAAACAAAACAAAAAGTTAAAGAATCAAAGGTGTTACAATTAATTTAGTTTGAATGTTCTATTGTCCCCAAATTCTAGCTCATCAAATATCTCTAAACTGATATTTAAGCAGTTTTTTTATAAACTCCTTCTTCTAAGCCTGTTTCTATAAAGCAAATAATATTTATTTATCATAAAATAAGAGCAAATACCAGAAAATCAACCCTGTGTGCAGAAACTCTTCTCATAAAACATTTGACAAGTATAGTAATTTGAAACTTGAATTTCCATATAAAAATATTTGTTTTGGAAATCATAATTCAATTGAATCATATTTAGTTCTTATGTGTTTACATCACAAGCACCTCAGCAAACAAATTCATAATCCTTTGCCAATGCAAAATTGAAGGGGAGTCACTAGGGAAAATCTCTAAACATGGAAATGAAACAAAATAGCTTTCTTCAAATATGAACTATGACACTCCATTTTCCACATGCAAGACTCCTATATCATAATTCATATATCTAATGCCAAGTTTTATAAACACATTGTATATTGTAATTTTCAATAATAATTTCATAGTGCATCTAGGACACATTCATTAAATATAAGCATATTTCCTTATTTGATTTACAATTTGAAGACCATGTTTATGAGTTTATTATAAATGAAAATCCACAAAATATGTGCTTTCATGTACCTCTGATAAAAGTAATAAACTATTATACTATCTTGAAAAATAGTGATCTTAATTATATTTAAACATTTGACATAGCAATTTCTGATCAAACTATCTCACTAAATCTATTCTTTTAAAAATATTTTACTTTAAAAAATTTTTATGGGTATGAATGCACTGTCTGAATGTATGTAAGTGCAGCTGTGTCACAAAATGCCTGCAGAGGTTAGAACAGGGCATTGGATCCCATGGAACTGTAGGATGGTTGCTGGCCACCATGTAGGTGCTGCAAACCCAAAGGCAGTCCTCTGGAAGAACAGCCAGTGCTCCTACATCTGAGCCAGCTCTCCAGCACCGAAATCCATTCTTTTTTTTTCACTTATTTATTTAATAACCATATAATTAGAAGAGGTATTTCATTACAACAGCATTGACATATTCAATAATAATTTCCAGAGCTAAGATGCATCTCTTTCAAAATTGGCTGTAAATTTTCAGGTTTACAGTTGAATTAATACAGTTATACAATATTGTACTCAGTATAAACCCTTTAAGACATAAAATTAAATGAA
>NW_008345075.1:55765-56426 GCF_000622305.1 Nannospalax galili
ATCACACAGAACATCCCAAACCATCTTATTCAACTATATACCCAATTCCCAGATGGCACCCTCCCATTGCCTCCCTCCCCCAACTAGAGCCCTTATACTCTGATATCCCTGCTACTGTCTGCTGTGTGGTCAGCACCCCCAGCCATTCCCCACTACTTGTCCATCTGGTGAATCTAGTCAGCCTATCTAGAGATCTTTATTTTAGGAAGGTCAGCTGTTCTCCCATTCTGTGGGTTTTCTCTTCACTTCCCTGGTTGCTTCCTTTGATGTACAGAAGCTTTTTAGTTTAATGAGGTCCCATTTGTTGATTCTTGACTTTGTTTCCTGAGCAATTGATGTCCGATTTAGAAAATCCTTTCCTACACCTCTACCTTGTAGGTTTTTGCCAATGTTTTCTTCTAACAGTTTCAGAGTTTCAGGCTTCACATTGAGGTCTTTGATCCATTTGAAGTTGACTTTTGTGAAAGGTGAAAGATAGGGGTTTAGTTTCATTCTTCTACAGGTGGAGATCCAGTTTTGCCAGCACCATTTGCTGAACATGCTGTCTTTCCTCCAGTGAACGTTCTTGGCCCCTTCATCAAATATCAGGTGGCTGAAATTGCATGTACACATATTTGGGCCTTCAATTTTGTTCCATTGATCTATGGGTCTATTTTTGTGC
>NW_008345075.1:56786-57389 GCF_000622305.1 Nannospalax galili
CTAGGCCTTATTTATCTCTTGCATTGCCTCACCCCTCCATCATGGTTTCCCCAATTAAGGTGCCCACATTTCCCCCCTTTCTAACTCAGTACCCTTCACCTATGGTATTACCTCTTTTGAGCTCCTTCTTTCCCTTTATCCCCTAGGTTCCTTGTATACCCTTCCCTCCCCTCTCCCTTAAACTAACCCAATTTTATCCATATCTTCCTTATTAAGGCCTGTTTCCTACTGTTCTTCTCTTTCAGGTTGTTTCTTTTCTTTAACCTCCCTGTTTCTTTTCCATTATTCTGGTTCCTGTAGTTATGTCTGGTTGCATACTTATCAGAGTATGGTTCTGGGATCCACATATGAGGGAGAACATATTTTGATTTTTTTTCTGAGTCTGTGTTACTTCACTTACTATAACAGTTTCTAGTTCCATCCATTTACCTGCAAATTTCATGATTTCATATTTCTTTACTCCTGAGTAAAACGCCATAGTATAAATGACCCACATTTTCATTATCCACTCGTCAATTGAGGGACAATTAGGCTGCTTCTGTCTCTTAGCTATTGAGAAAAGAGCAGCAACAAACATGGATGTACAAGTGTCTCTGCAATAGG
>NW_008345075.1:57491-58082 GCF_000622305.1 Nannospalax galili
ATGTGTCACTGGTGAAGATTTTCTCCCATTCTTTGGGTTTTCTGTTTGCTTCTCTGGTTGCCTCCTTTGATGTGCAGAAGATCTTTAGTTTAATGAGGCCACATTTGTTAATTCTTGCCCTTGTTTCCTGAGCAATTTATGTCTGGTTTAGAAAATCCTTTCCTATGACTATGTCTTCTAGGTTTTCCCCACTGTTTTCTTCTAATATTTTCAGAGTTTCAGGCTTTACACTGAGTTCTTTGAGCCATTTGGAATTGACTTTTGTGCAGGGTGAAAGATAGGGGTTTAGTTTCATTCTTCTACAAGTGGCGATCCAGTTTTGCTAGCACCATTTTCCAAACATGCTCTCTTTCCTCCAGTTAATGTTCTTGGCCCCTTTGTCAAATATCAGGTGGCTGAAATTATTTTTACTCATATTTGTGTCTTCAATTTTGTTCCATTGGTCTATAGGCCTATTTTTGTGCCAGTACCACGTTTTTATGACTATATTATTACTATTATTACTCTGTAATACAGCTTGAAATCTGGTATAGTAATCCCCCCTGGCATTGCTCTTAGTTCTCAGGGTTGTTTTGGCTATCTGAGGTCTTT
>NW_008345075.1:59022-97259 GCF_000622305.1 Nannospalax galili
TCTATGTTCATTAAGGATATGGGTCTATAGTTTTCTTTTTTGGTTGTATCTTTATCTGGCTTTGGTATTAGAGTGATGCTGGCTTCATAGCAGGAATTTGGAAGTTCTCCCTCCATTTCTTAAAAGCTGACAATGTAGCATGGTCTGGGAACATGTGGTTAGCACTCATAAAACTTCAAGTTTAATCCCCAGCTCATTATAAAAGAACAAAAAATTCAAAGCTATCATTTAAAAGAGTAAACACTGGAAACACACATTAGATTTCTTTTAGAGAGACAGTGCAACCTGGCTTATAATGACAGCCTACCTATATACCATTTTGTGCTAATTGTGGTATATTTGTACACAAAAATTCTCAATAAAACTCATAAAACTTCAAGTTTAATCCCCAGCTCATTATAAAAGAACAAAAAATTCAAAGCTATCATTTAAAAGAGTAAACACTGGAAACACACATTAGATTTCTTTTAGAGAGACAGTGCAACCTGGCTTATAATGACAGCCTACCTATATACCATTTTGTGCTAATTGTGGTATATTTGTACACAAAAATTCTCAATAAACATAATTTAAAAATTTATATGTATCAGAACATCTAAGAAAAAGATTTCAAAATATCATGTAGTTAAAATGTATTTATAATGAAACAACAATAACCAATTCAACCTTTTTTTTAAGCTTTAAGAAAATGTGCATGACCATATGGAAATAGAGTCTTACAGACTCTTGGGACCTTGCTCATATGACCCTACAGCAATGGTGTCAGCATCGATAAGACCCATGCAAACCCAAGCAAACAAAAGCAGCATAGATCTGTGGTTGGGCAGCAGGTCACAAACTTAACCAAATACCTACTGGCAGCTGAATACTGCTGGGTGAAGAAGAGATGATCTTCTAAAAAGGAGGGATGCTAGATGGTTTGATTAATCTCTAGTGGTTGAACTTGCACTGAGGGATGTCTGGGGCACTAACTTGACTCTATAGGACTTAACATTAATAACAAAATGCATGAAATTCAAGGGATGGGTGCTATGGAAGGGTGCCAATAGGGAAGGGGATATAAAGATGATTAAAGTGCTCTGTACGACATACACAAAAATTCAATAAATATTTACAAAAAAATATTTATTTGCATTCCTTACAGTATATTTTGATGGTATTCAGATCCCTTCCACTCTCACCTTATTCCCAGACACAGATACCACTCAGATTTGATGTTCTCTATTAACCGTCTGTCTTACACAACACATCTGAACTGGGTCCTAGAGAAATCATGTCTCATTAGAATGCCAGTAACATATTAATTCTTACACCAAAATGGGTTAAATAGGGCCAACTCCCTTTCCTTTGTACTGGGGTCAGAATACACCTAGGTTTCTTGGAATGAAATTTTCACTCTTGTTTTCTGTTTCTCATACACACTGTTTAGGATTGTAGGGGCTTTTCCTCAGTTATCAGAAATGCTTGATTTCCTCATCAAAGTCAGCTGTTGACAGCCTAAGTGTATGCAGGTCACACTTTGGCAGTTTCAAGGTATCACTCAGCACAATCATCCCCCTCTAGTCTAAGGCATTCTCTAACAGGTTGTTTCCTCACAGCACACAACAATTATATCACAGGTATATAATCCAAGATTGTGTTAGTGGGAGTTGGAATGTTTCACAGGTTCACAGGACAGCTTTCCACCAGGGTCCTCTAACTTATTTTCTGAAACCTGTTGCTGTTGAGAACTGTAGCCAGGTCTTGACATCTACCAGATGATGATGGTGGGGCTAACCATACGTGTGCTGTGCAGTGGTAGGTTGCAGGTCCAAATCCAGCAAGAGGTGTAGCACAGTGGGGTGGTCACAACCACCTCCTACTTGCACTCTCTTGCTGCCTGGCCCACTAGATGGAACTCCATGCCCAGGGAGACAGGAGAGCCCAAGGAGAGTGTTGTGGCTCCACCTGCTGGGTCTCAAGGTCAGCAGCAAGGGGTACACCTCATTCCACCACTCTCTAACACCCAACACACCTTTTAATTTACGTAGAGCTTATTTACTTATTTTAGGTTTGAGAGAGTGATTTTTTAAACAAATGTCAATAGTTAATTTGCTATAATACACTTACCAAAATATTTGAACATGTATTTCTCCAATATAAGTTTTCAATATATACAAGAAATTAGGCACAACAGCACTAATCAGTGGGGAAATAGAAATAATTCAGAAAGCTCATGTCACACACCCATTAGATTGGCTATTATACATGGTTTTAAATGTAGAAAATTGCATGTATTAGCAAAGATGTGTGGAATTCTGAACCCTATAAACATTTAGTAGGATTATAAAATGGCACAGTTACTGTATGTAACATTATGGTGTCTTCTTAATAAAATAAAGATGAACTTATTTGTGATACAGTATTTTCACTACTGAGGAACTAGTCAAAGAAATCCACTGCAGGCTATTAAAGAGGTAGTCACACAATCGTGTTTATATCTGAATATTCACTGTAGCTAAAATTTAAGAGTAA
Organism: Nannospalax galili; assembly: GCF_000622305.1. Classification (NCBI taxonomy): domain Eukaryota; kingdom Metazoa; phylum Chordata; class Mammalia; order Rodentia; family Spalacidae; genus Nannospalax; species Nannospalax galili. The sequence continues at coordinate 61,537 of NW_008345075.1, forward strand.
CTTAATCCAACCAGTAGAATGACAGTTAACTACAGTATATGTAATGACTGTTATTTAATTTTCAAAAGAAGGGATATTTTGCCCTAATACCATATAGATTAATCACACAAACACTATGTTAAGTGAAATTTTCCAAACACAAAATGAAGATACTGTAATATTCTACTTAAATAGTATAAAGGGAGCATAGCAATTTCTAAAAGCTCAGTAAAGAGGACATGGGGAATAATTGTCCAGTGATAAGTGAGTTGAAACTTCATAAAAACAAGCAAAATATAAGCACAACAAGCAGTGATGGTTGTATGATATTATGAATACTACTAATAAACTTGACTGTGGACTGAATGCATAAGATGGTGTTTTTTATTTTGTTCATTTTACCACACTGTAAAAAATGTTTATCTGAATCAAAAGATCCCTCACAGTTTATCTTCTATAGTGCACTTACTTTCTGTTACAACCTTTCCATAATGACTTGTAAACATTTACAATTAATGATAAATAAGGTTTTAGGTAAAGTTACATATTTTTCAAGCTCTTTAAAGAGAGCACATTGGGCTTTCAGTATATCAAGAAATTTATTTGCTGGGTAACACAGAGGAAGGATTTGATGATCAGAGGAAATTTGGAAAAAAATATCTTCAAATATATTTGTAACTAAGAGACTCGAATGCCATGAAGACAGTTTCAGAAGCAGTTATCATGAAAGGCTTCTAAAATTCTTCCTCACCAACAAAAAAGCCAAGTGTTACTGAGGCTGACATTTCTTTTTCACTACACAAATATTTCTCATGGAGGGAGAAAGTATATAATTGGGAGAAATGAACCTGTGCAAATGACAGGAAAAGGACAGCTCTATTTTCAGCCTCATTCATGAAGTAGTAAAAAATAAAGAAGCAGGTCATCTATGAATCACATTTTTACCAAAATGGAATGAGTCAGTCACTTTTTCAAGCCTTTTATTTCAACTAATGCATTCACACTATGAAGTCATACACATACATGTGCACACTCTCACACACACACACACACAAACACACACACAGCAGCTTTTAAACTAAGGATGTAACATATTACTATGGATAATTCCTTTAAGCAGCTTAGACTTGTGAATGAATGAATCATGGGTTTTCCATATTCCCCTAATGAGTTCTACCTACTGGAATCTTAATGCATCATAGATTGGGTATGTACATCCACAGTTTTCAATGGAAATAAAATGTAGCAACATTCTCTAAAACAGAATCTCCACCTTGAGGATGAGACAGAAATTAATGTACTTATGACTTCCCATAATTGAGGTGCTTTTGTTCCCAAATAACTTTCTTATGAATCAATCAGTTTATTTTGTTAGGAAATCCAGTGCTATAAGTGACTATCAGCATTTCTTGACTGGTTCCAGTCATTTTGTATTATTTTTCTAAGTCACCTGTAACAAAACATCACATACTTGGTGACTTAATGGACAAAAATGATCTCATGGTTCTAGAAGCTAGAAAAATCTGGTATTAAAATGATAGTTCCTTTTGAGGTCTGTTAGGAATAATCATCTCCATGCCTCTCCTCCAGCTTATGGTGAATTGGTGGCTATTCCTTTGCTTATGGGAGCATCAAATCTTCACCCTCATATGGCATTCTCTCTGCATGTTTGCCTGTGTCCAATTTCTCCTTATATAAAGACAGCAACCATGTTCAACATAAGCAGCATCCTATAGGAGCATAACCTCATCTTATGTATTTATAACAATAATAAACATTGTTACAAATAATGTCTCTCTTGAGCTGCTGAGAGCTGGGACTTCAATGTAGAAATTTTAGGAGCACAAATGTCAAACAATAGAATAAGTTAACATTTTTGTTGCATTTTCAGGAAACAAATACATTTATAGTTGAAAATGACTTTGCTGCAATCCATTGTCACTCCCTTCCCCACTGCTTCATTGAGATTACTAACAGCTGGTTCTTGAGGTTCAGCAGATTTGATTCAGATTGGCACATGACAGACTAAAGGAATTTTACAAGATAAAATTTCTTTTGAATAACTTTACTATGGATTTTGGGTAATAGGAATATGAAATTGACAGAGGTTGTTAAGAATGGAGAATTCTTGCATTGAAAGGGATACTCTGAGGATTGACTCCTCTGAAATATTGAAGATTAGATTGCCTCATGAACAGAGTAAAGGCAATATGTCACAATGGCACTGAGAAGTTATAAAGATGCAAGAGATGAGAAATGGTAGCACGTTTGGTGTCATAGAAATATTCAGTCATCAAACTCTGAATTAATGTTGATTTTATATTATTTAAAACATAATGGCAACAGAGAAAATTGAAGTACTTAAAAAGAATAATATTTACAATTACATATGAAGATTGGCTTTCTGTATTTCTATGGACATACAATATAAGCTTTGGAAAATCAATATAAACTACATAAAAACTCCTGACTCTAATATGTGCTACATAATTCTACATGTTTGATAGCAACAATAATCCTAATATTATTATGAATATTAATTATGATTGTAATTTAGAAAGTTAATGGCCATTAATTTTAAGCTTACTGTATCTGGATACCATGCTGAATAATGAATTATAGGATTAATTAATCCTCACTGAGCTAGAATAGACTTCATTATTTTTCTTTCACAAATGATGGATTTAAGGCTCACATAAAATATAGACTTATGCAGTCCACATAGTTAATGAAGGAAAGAGCAAAACCCATGAAATTGTGGGACCTGGGATCAGTATCTGGGTCTGTGACACTCTAACTGACTTGTTATTCTGTTGTTCTAGAATTCTGTGGAACCATGCATCATCTCCATGCGAATCTCTGTATTCATTGTTTCAGATGATCTTGTAAGTACCAGTTTGGGGACTCTGCTGGTATGTCAATGGTGTATCAGATGAGGTTACTTACACTCTCCAGCTACTTTCCTAAAATCCGTGTATTTTGTGATGGCTATAATTTTGGCCCAAACTGTTAAGTGGATCCCTTGTTCTTCCGTAGTAATACACCTGTAAAAAGCCAGGCTTATAGCAAGTATCAAATTCTACAGATACGTGTGTGTGTGTGTGTCTGTGTATGTGTGTGTGCGTATATGTGTGTGTCTCAGTGGCACACATTTGTGCAAGGATATGCTTAGTACACCTAAATGCTTTGATAATTGAAGTGTCCTTTATGTTATTCTTTATTCTCTTATGTGCTTTACATTATCATCATGACAGGTTTGCCTTCTTGGAGTCAGACGTGCTACTGTTGTGCCATGAGGCCGGCCTAGGTTTGCCTTCTTAAAGATGTAATTCTTGATAGTGACAAAGCAAATGTTATACATTACTATGAGACTGAACGGATTTTCAAATCCTTTAACTCTGGATTACCTGGGTCCAAATTAGCTTTGGCCCACAATCTGTTAAGAGCCCACATCATCATTCATGCATCTTCTGATATTGGTCCAAATCCTTGTTTTTGAATAAATCTGTCCTTCCTCCCTCCTTTCAGTTTCTCTATCACATACCCTCTCCACTTGTGTTAGGTAGCTTCAGTTGTCAACCTGACAAACCTGTGTGGAAGGAACATTAATTGAGAAAGTTCCTCCTTTGGATTGACGTGTGCCCATGTCTATGGGTTATTTTCTTGATTGTGAGTGATATGGGAGGGCTCAGTACCCCGTGGCCAGTGCCATCCTTTGACAGGTTGGTGCTGCATTCTATAGTAAAGCAGGCTTAGCACAGGTCAGAAGAACAAACCAGTAAGCAATGTGCCTCATGGTCTGTGCTTCAGGTTCCTGCCCTGAGCTCCTGCCCTGACTTCCATTAATGATGAACTGTGACACCCAGGAGATGGACAATAAAATAAAACCTTTCCTCCCAAAGTTGATTTTGGTCAGTGTTTTTATTACAGCATTTGAAAGCTAATAGAACAAAAGTTGGTACAACGATTATGAGGTATTGCTGTGGGACAGAACTGACAATACTTTGGGGATGATTGAGGAAACATTTAGAACTTTGGGTTGGAAAAAAATCATTGAGCGATCAGAGATTAGTGAGGTGTTGCTGTGGAACTTGGACAAATTATGCTGAAAGAGATATAGACGATGGAGAACTGGATTGTGAAACTTCAAAGGGAAGCAAAGGCTATCAGAGCTATTTCTGTGGAATTAAGAATTTTTGGGAAGTGAAACATTTTGTGCTTTACTGGGACAACTGATGCTTGTTAACTGCGGCTGAAAATCATGGGTGAGAACAAGAAATCAGCACCGTCAAGGTGGAATCCTCTGGGAAGTATTTTCTCAAGGTCAGCACACAGAAGCTATGGTCCAGAGGGCACCAATGGCTCTATCTTAAGCTAGAAGAAGGACTTGGTAATGTGTGAAAGTCTCATACTGGTTTTGAAGAAATGACTGAGTCATGGAGAGGATATGAGGCTTGGCATCATTTGAGGCCATAAGAGTTCCTCGAGGAAGGTGCAAATCAGTTGTAATTGAGACCCTAGCATATTGGAGATGCTGGATCATAGGCCAACAACCATGAGTACAGCAGGTGTGGTGTGAGGATGACCTAAGCCTATAAGACAGTGGATGTGTGCTGTGGATGTTAAAGCCAGAGAGAGAGAAGCTTCTCAAGTGCTTTGGAGCTCAGATGATCACAAGTGAATCATAGATGTCCAACTTTGAGCTACTTTGTTGGACATAGGATTTGCTTATATGTGCCCTATTCTTCCTTTTTGAAATAAGACAGTATTAAACTTCTTTTGGATTTTATAAAAGCTCACACTTAAGAGACTTTTAGAAGAGACTTAGAACTTATAGTGTTTGAATTGTGAAGGACTGTGGGACATTTAAAGTTGTTGTGTTTTGTGCTATAAAGTTATTATCAATATGAAGACTTGGGGCTAAGAAATGGAAAGGCTGTGCTTTCAATGCGATGTGTTTGTGATTCAAGTTGACAAGAGGTCAGCTGAGCTGGATAGCTTCAGTTTTCAGCTTGATACACCTAAATGGAAGGAACCTCAATTTAGGAATGTCCTCCATTGTATTAGCCTCTGGCCATATTTGCAGGGCATTTTCTTGATTGTTGAGTGATTTGGAAGAGTTTAGGCCACTGAGGGTGGTCCAACCCTCAGTGCTGTATAGGAAAGCAGGCTGAGCACAAGCCAGGGGAGCAAGCCAGTAATTAATGTTCCCCCATGGTCTGTCCTTCAGATTCTGTCCGATTTCCTGCCTTGGCTTCCCTTGATGATGGAATGTGATCTGTAAGCCAAATAAACCCTTTCCTCCCCTAGTCGGTTTTAATCATTGTTTTCATCAGATAATTAGAAATTTAACTAAGATACCACCACTCTCGTTTCTTTGAACAGAATGATGGAGATGTGACAGCAGAGATCTATAAACACTGTGAAGTTTGAGCATCTAGATACTCACCCTCCTTCTGGCTGCTCTGTGAGTCTGCACAAGGTGAGATGAACATCCAGATCCTATTATATATAACCATGTGTGTTATTATAGCTAAACATTGAATAGCTCTTAGTGTGAAATGGAATAGCCTTTCACTTAGGTTCAAGGCAAATAGGATTTATTTTACTTTTTAGAATACAAAGTATTCATCATAGTATTGCATAAACTTGTGTCTTTATGCTTTGATATCATTTATGTCATTGCCTTCCCTTGAGGCACATATCTTTTAAATGTTTGACAATGTGTCTCAAGTAAGACAATGAGAAAGGCTTGATATTGAATCATATTAGTTGAGCTACACTAATATGAACTCAACTATTTCTTATTGCTCAATCAACTTTCATGTTAAAGTAACATATATATTAATTCAAAAAATCATATTTTAAATCCTGAGAATTTAGTATTATAGGAGTCTTTCCAGAGACAGTTATTTAAGTAGATATTGCCATTTTTGAATCTCAACTACTATAATGGACTGAGTTTATGTTGCTTTGTGGTCTAGAAAGGAGTTCCAATTCTCATTGTACTAAAATGTTGTCTGGGACTTTAGTTCTTTTTCTGCCAGCAGGTGCAATCATGAGGAATTCAATGCTCACTTGAAGCTGTGATATTTTAAGAGATCTTCTTTTTGAATGTACACTACAATACTTAATGTTGAAAAATTTGCACATTACATCATTGTGGCATGTGTAACCAGTAAGATTCATAGGGTTATACGAGTATCTGAAGAGTCTATACTGCCTGGCACAGATTGTAGAGTCAATATATTCACCTCTATTTAGATTTATAATGGAAGGCACAGTTATAGGCACCACTAATCCTTTCCATTTATCAAGTCAGTAAGCAATGTAAAAATCATGATACATGATTTTTATTTTCTTTCTCTGGTTGTAATTTTATGTATCATGAAACTCATATTTTAATATCTGTGGACTAAAATAATATAAGGAGGATAGAGAATTTCTAGACTGGTGTGACTGGAGGTAATTGCTGGCAAAGGACTCTACCTTTCTCACTAATGGAAATGGAAAGACCAATAATAAGAGAAGTGGTGTGAAAGTTTGGATCAGGAAATACCATATTTCTGATGTCACAACTCTGACACCAACTTATCTTCTAGAGATTCATCACAGTTCCTTCACTTTCTCAGATTATGAAAATGCTCTCATCTTTATGGTGTTTATTGTCAGACTTTTCATGTAGGCATTGGTGTTACCAAAGTTGAGTAATCTACATGATTATCTCTACTCCACATAACTGTTTGTAATGTTCCACATTCTCTGAAACTACTCAAAACTACTGGATGGGATTCCACATCAAACATTTTTGCCTTCATAGGAGAGAGCTAGGAAGAGGCTATAGTTATCAATCACACAGTCCAAATTTCCACACAAAGCCTTAAAATCCCCAGCTTTCTTGAGGATTATAGAAATATATGTTCAGGCTGTCCACTGCCAGCCTTGAACTCAGGCAGACTCCAATTCTTTTCACCTCAGATCCCTGGACTAGCTTCCTAACCCAGATTAGCTAACACCCTATCATATATTCCTAAATCCCTACTAAGGCAGTCCCCCCACTGCCACATTACCTGGCTTTGGATCACGTTGAAAGGCCTGCTCAGCCAGGATTCTGCCAGAGCAGTCTTCTTACCATGACAGAACTCGAAACACTCACCAATTTATTTCCCATACCTGAACAAAAAGTAACCAAGCTACATAAACAATATTAACAGAACCAAAATTTAATTAAGAAAAAGCAAACTTTAAAAAGTTCCTGTTGGACCCAAAACCAACAAGAACATCCATTGGCCCAAATGGCAATGCAAAACCACAAGCAATATGAAAAACAAAGAGAATATGTTCCCAAAAAAACCCACTAGTCCTACAGAAGTGAACTGCAATGAGAACCACCCTGAGGAACCCCCAGGACATGGAATTTAGAAGAATAATCATAATCATTTTCAAAGTACTTCAAGAAAATACAGATGAACAACTCAAAGAGGAAAGGCATAAACTTATGACTGCTCAAGAATATGCAAATATATGACTAAATGAAATATCAAAAGAAATCACAACTTGAAGTGAATTCACAAAAGAGATTGAAATAGTGAAAAAACTCAAACAGAAATGAACATGGGATTGAAAAACTCAATAAGCCAATTAGAAACAACAGTAAAAAGTCTCATGAGCAGAATGAATGAACTGAAAAACAGAATATCAAGACTGGATGATAAAGTTGAAGATCTGGATTCCTTAATCAAAGACTATTTAAAATATATTTAAAAGAAACACAGGAATGGAATAGTCAGGAAATGTGGGACAACATGTAAAGACCAAATCTGTGAATTATAAACATACTGGAAGGAGAAGAATCTCAGGCTCATGGCATTAAACATTTCTTCAACAGCATTACAGAATAAAACTTCCCTAAATTAAGGAAAGATATCCCAATGGAGATACAAGAAGCACATAGAACAGGAATTAGACATGACCAGAACAGCAGCTACCCATGCCATATCATAGTAAAAAACATTAAATATAAAGAACAAAGAGAGGATATTGAAAGCTGCTAGAGGAAAACAACAAGTTACATATGAAGGAAAATCCATCAGATCTACAGCTGACTTTTCAATACAAATTATGAAAGTCAGAAGAGTCTGGGTCAAAGTATTCCCAGTTCTATTTGACCATGGATGCCAACCATAAATACTTAAACCAGCCAACCAAAAGTACTTAAACTATGTGTCAAGGTCGAAGGGGAAAGGAAAATTTTTCATAACACAAGTAGGTTGAAAGAATACATGTCCACCAAACCAGGTCTATAGAGATTATTTGAAGTAATACAAAGGACTGAAGAAAGGAATTAGTATACCCAAGTGGCTACAGAAAGAAAACAAAGAAAGGTATAATAATGGAAACACTAACTAGGGTCACAAAAACAAATTAAAATGACAGTATCAAATACACATCTTTGAATAATAACACTAAATATTAATGGCCTAACCTCCCCTGTCAAAAGAGAGAGGCTAGGGCAAAAAAATCAATTAAAAATTTATCTTTTTTGTTTTATTCAAGAAGCTCATCTCACCTTCAAGTATAGACACTATCTTAGGGTGAAAGGATGGAAAAGAAATATTCCAAGCAAATGGCCCCAAGAAGTAAGGAGGTGTTTCAATTCTAATATCTGACAAAATAGACTTCAAATTGAAACTAATCAGAAGAGATAAAGATGGTTGCTTCCCTCTAATCAAAGGAAAAATTAACCAAGAAGCCATTACAATTATGAATGTACATGCACCAAACTCTGGAGCACCCAATTTCATAAAAAGTATACTCTGGGACTATAAAGAAAGATAAACCCCAACTCAATAATAGGAGGCGGTTTTAATACCCCACTATCTCCAATAGACAAGTCAACTGGGCATAGAATAAACAGAGAGACATCTAAATTAAACAATACTATACATCTTATGGACCTAATATACATTTACCAAATATTACACTCAAGCACCAAAGAATACGCTTTTCTACTCAGCAGCCCATTCAAGTTTTTTTAAAATTGACCACATTCTGAGAAACAAAAAAATCTCAAAAAATCAAAAAATTGAAACAATTCAATGTCTTCTTTCAGATCACAGTGCAATAAAGCTTATAATCAACAGCAAAAGAAATTCTAGTAACTTCGAACTCATGGAGATTAAACAAAACATTCCTGAATAATGACTGGGTCAAAGAAGATATTAAGGAAGAAATAAAAATATTCCGGGAACAAAATAAAAATGAAAATACAATGCAAGAAAACTTCTGGGACACTTTAAAAGCAGTCCTAAGAGGGAAGTTTATAGCTCTTAGTGCAAAAAAGAAAAAAAAAAAAAAAAAACAGAAAAAAAAAAACAGAAAAAGCACATGTAAGTACAACTCAAGACTCTGGAAAGATAAGAAAAAGTCAGCTCCAAACCTAGTAGACCATAAGAAGTAACAAAATTTAAGGCAGAAATTAATAAAATAGAAACAAAGAAAACAATATTAAAAAATGAATCTAAGAGCTGATTCTTTGAAAGGTTAAACAAGACAGTCAGTTTCATAGCCCAGTTAACCTAAGGAAAGAAAGAACAAATCCAAATCAACAAAATCAGGAATGAAAGGGGAAACATCACAACAGACACCAAAACATCCAGAACATTGTAAGGGAATACTTTAAAAATCTATACTTCATTAATCTTGAAAAACTAAAAGAAATGGATGAATTTCTAAAATCATGGACACCACTAAAGTTAAAGCAAAAAGAGATCAAGAGCCTAAACAAATCTATAACAAATAATGAAATTGAAATAATAACACAAAACTTTCTGACTAAAATAAGCCCAGGGCCAGATGGAGTCATGTCAGAATTCTATCAGGCATTCAAAGAAGTTCTACCAACAATACTGCTTCAATTATTCAAAAAGACAGAAAAAAAGGGAGAATTCCCAAACTCCTTCTATAAAGCCAGTATCACACTAACACCAAAAACAGGTAAAGATACAACAACAGCAACAAAAGAAAACTACAAATTCATATCCTTAATGAACATAGATGTACGAAACGACATACAGACACACATCAAAAAGATCATTCACCATGATCAAGTCAACTTCATTCCACAGATGCAGGAATTGTTCAATACATGTAAGTCAATAAATGAAATAAAAAATACAAATGGATTTAAAGACAAAAACCACATGGTCATCTCAATAGATGTATAAAAGGCCTTTGACAAAATGCAACATGCATTCATGTTAAAAGTCCTAGAAGTAATTGGTCTTTAGGGAACATACCTTAAGATAATTAAAGCTGTATACAACAAGCCCATCCTAAATGGATGAAAACTGGAAGCATTCCCATTAAAATGAAGAATCAGAGAGGGCTGTCCACTATCTCCACTCCTTTTCAATAAAGTTCTTGAAACTCTTGCAAGAACGATAAGACAAGAGAAGGAAGTTAAGGGAGTACTAATTGGAAAAGAAGAGGTCAAGGTATACAAATTTTCAGGTGATATGATATTATACATAAGAGGTTGAAAAATCCCACTAGAAAAATTTTATAAACGATTAATACTCTCAAAAAGTGGCAGGTTACAAAATCTGGTTATAAAAATCAGTAGCCTTTCTATACAGCAATAATAAGCAATCAGAAAATGCACTTGAGGAAAACCTCCCATTCACAAATCTTCCAAAAAATATTTAGGAGAAACCTAACGAAGACATTAAAGACCTCTACAATGAAAATTTCAAATCTTTAAGGAAGGAGCTAGAGGAAGACACTAGGAGAGGGAAAGACCAACAATGCTCATGGATTGGTAGAATCAATATTGTGAAAATGACCATCTTACCAAATGAAATTTATAGATTCAATTCAATCCCAATCAAAATATTCACAACATTCTTCAAAGAGCTTGAAAAAAGTCATCTTAAAATTCATATGGAATCACAAAAGACCCCAGATATCCAAAGCAATCTTGGACAAATAAACAACACCAGGAGAATACCATACCAGATGTCAGATTATATTACAGGGCTATGGTCATAACAACTCCATGGTACTGGCACAAAAGTAGACAAATAGATCAATGGAACACAATAGAAGATACAAATGTGACTAGGTGCAATTGCAGCCACCTGATATTCAACAAAGTGGCAAGAACACACAATGGAGGAAATACAACATATTCAGCAAATGGTGCCAGAACAACTGGATCTCCATCTGCAGAAGAATAAAATTGGAACCTTATATTTCACCCTGTAGAAAAGTCAACTCTTAATTGATCAAAGAGCTCAAAATAAAATCTGAAACTCAGAAACCGCTAGAAGAAAACATAGGCAGCACCCTCCAAGATATAGGCATACAAAAGGGCTTTCAAAATAGGACACCAGTGGCTCAGGCACTAAGGTAAAAAATCAATTATTGGGACATCATTAAATTGCCAAGCTTCCATACAGCAAAAGAAACAACCAAGGAAGGGAGTGGGAGAAAACTTTCCCAGCTACACATTTGACAGAGGGTTAGTATCCATAATAAACAAAACAATTCACAAAACAAAGAAATAAGAAAATAAGTGACCCAATAAAAAGATGGACATTGGACCTGAATGGAGTTCTGAAACGAAGAAATAAAAAAGGCTAAGAGGCACATTAAAAAGTGTTTAACATCCTTAGTAAATGCAGAAAAATCCACCTTAAGATTATTCCAACTTACTGCAGTCGGACCCGCTAAGATAAAGGGAATGAAAGTCTCCAAATGCTGGAGAGGATGTGTAGAAACAGGAATGCTCCTTCACTGGTGCTGGGAATGCAAATTTTTGCAACCACAATGGGAAGCAGTGGGGAGAACTCTCAATAAACTAAAAATGAACCTACCATATGACCCAGTTATAACGCTCTTTGGCAAATACCCAAATGATTCATCCTACGTAGCAATACCTGTACATCCATGTCTGTTGCTGCTCTCTTCACAATACCTAAGAAATGGAAACAGACTAAATGTCTCTCATCTGAAGAATGGATAATGAAAATGTGGTACATTTATACAATGGAGTTCTCAGCAGTATGAAAGTTGAAATTATGAAATTTGCAGGTAAATGGATGGAACTGGAGACTGATATATTAAGTGAAGTAACATATATGCAGAAAAGCAACTGACATATATTCTCCCACATTTGCAGATTGTTACAGAAAAATCCCTTATATGTGGGTAACATAAAATTCTGAGGTAACAGCAAAAGCCAAGAAAATGGAAAGGGTACATGGAGGTAAAGGAAAAGAAAGAACCTGAAAGGAGGATAGTAGAGAACAGAATTTATCAAGGGGCAGGTGGGGGAAAGTGGGAGTGTTCAGCAAGGAGAAGAGATGGGAGGGACATGCAATGGCCATGGTGTGAAGGGGAGGGAAGTCAGAAGAAGGGACACGGTAGGAGGTGGGTGTCATTGAGAGGAGGGTGGGGGTAATGGGCACTGGGACTAGGGACAGAGGAGGGAGGCCAGATGGGAGAAAAAGAGTAGAAAAGAATGAATTTTGGGGAACTAGGAATCTCAGAGGGAACAGAGATGCCCTCAGCACTCCATGAGAAATGCACATACAGTGTCTGAACATTAGTGCATATGTATATCTGGGAGCTATTTGGCAAGGAACAGAGTGCCATACAGAAGAAACCTCCCTTTGAATGGTTGGTGAGGGTGGTCTAGGGGACTCTCAAAATAACACAGACTATTGTCAAAACTCTTGATTATCTCCCAGAACTAGTAGATAAAATTCTACTGCTGAAGACAGAACATACTTAAAATGGAGGACTTGGAACAATGGAACAGGAACTGACCTGGAAGCCTTCTAACTGAAATTTGGCTATCATAATGCTGGATGATGATATAAAAACTGAAAGGGGAGAAAAACAATCAATGTACCAACCCAACCCTAAAGCTTAATAAAAATAACTACCTGCATGGCAAACAACCTCTATTGTTGCAGTAGTGGCACTGTTATTGGGGAGGCAATCAATAGCTATCTAATTAGACTTAAAGCATTCTCAATAGGAGTGAACTGATAAGCTGCATTGTAAACTCAACCAAATACACATGACAGAAGAGGACACAGATCCGAGAGAAAACTCTATCTCTTTCATATCTCTAGAAAAATGAAATTTTATACTATACACTAAATATTGATCCTTATATTTACAGACAATAATACTGTATACCACCTATCAAAGAAACTTCTTTGTGCAACAAATGAAGTCTACTGAAAAATTGCACAACTGGTCAGACACAGAGAACATACGTCTGACAGATTCCCAGTACCAAGTGACACATCTACAGTTAAACCTCTACAACTAAGATTCATGGAACATAACAGAATAAGAGGTAGAAAGAAACCTTATTCATCCCTCAACTCTCACCAGTAAAGCTTCCTTGTACAACAGAGTTTGATGTGCACAGAAGTCCACACCTGGACAAAGTTTGCAGAATAAGAGACAGTAGAGTGTAGGATAGGACTCCTCTATGGAACCTTACCCACATATTCCACAGGGACCGTTGCAGAAGAGGGCCCTGAAAGATTGTATGAACCAGGCCTGGTTTATGAACACAGAGAAACAGAGGCTTCCATGCCACTGGAAACTTGCCACTGTGAACTTGTGGCAATGGTGTCATTGGGCACAGGCCCCATGTCAACTCAATTAAAGAAGGGCCCAAATGGGAGGAGAGAAATGGGTTGCAGGCCAGAAATAGACTGAGAATTACTGAAGACTTACTGCTAATGGGTGAGGGAGAGTATGCCTTATATATGATCTCTAGATGGGCTGCCTAGACTCCAGTGGATGAATTTACACTGAAGGATATTTGGGTACAAATGCTCGACTGAATGGAACTTCACATGCATGGGGGATTATATGAAGCCTGGTGGTGAGATAGGGGAGGGATGGATGGGGGAGGGGGGTCTAAGTTAGATTAAGAATGGTTGTATGAAACTACAAAAGGTCAATAAAAAATATATTCAATATGTATACATTTAATACATATATTTAAAATATGTAAAAATAATATATTCAATGTATATAATATACATATAGTAAGTATATAATATGCTTATATACACTTTATATATTTAAAATATGTGTATAATATATTTTTATTGACTTTTTGTAATTTCATACAACAGTTCTTAATGAAACAGACCATCTCCCCATCTATCCTTCCCCATCTCCCCACCAGACCTCATTTATTCTGCCATACATGTTTTACCTGAAGAAGAGAAATTTTTCATTCAGAGCTAACAGATTACTCTATTTCAGAGACAACTTTTAATCTGAGAACCAAAGTGGAAGTACAAGTGAATAGAGACCATGAACCTTCTGTCATTAAAACAAAACAAAACAAAACAAAACAAAAACTTAACATGGCTAAGCATAGCACTGTCAGAGCCCAGCAATCTTTGGACATATCTGCCCAAATTCAGCCTGGATCTGAATTTAACTAAAAAAATAAGTGTAGTCTGAATTATCTAAAAATACTTTATTGTCATTGACAAGCTGTGGGCTTATGACACTGTACATTGTCTATGGAAGTATGTTATAATCAAAGCATTTTTGTGGAAATGTTAGAGCTCTTAAGGTCTTGTTCCAAATCTCCAACTGGCATTTGAATGTGAGCACAGTATTGCTAAAAAAAAATTAAAAAATTATTACGTTGCAAAAGATTAAAATAGTTTAATAATGATGGACATCTTTTAAGATGTGAAATAAATTATTTATGCATGTATATGACACAATTAAGTCTAAATTTATACATGCACATAAATATAGGAATATCATTCTTCTCCATTACGTTTTCTTGAGAATGTATTTGTATCATTAGGGCTAGGTAGCCTAATATAATAGTATCTCATGTTTTTCACTCATTAAGGGAAAATTGTCTCTTTCCATTGCTCTTGTTTGAGTTCCTTTCCTGATATACCTTCAGTCCATCCTTCACCCTATTTAGACTCTAGTTTCCCCTTTGGTAAACTAATAGATTTAGATTAGAGGAAGATGTATTAAGCAAAACCATATTCTGTGTTTAAGGATTCAGAAATTGTTTCAGTGTGATCCATTTAAAGAACAATAGGCCTCAATATCAGGTACCATGTACCCGAAACATGTTTTTTGCTTCCTTAGACTGTTAGCAGGTCAATGGGGCAATGATGTGGATCACTATCTGAACGTTCAGATGAGGATTCTCTGGAGGATTACTGACTCATTCTCATGAATACTGGAAACTGAGACCAACTACTGTTACATAGGAGAAAAGCTATTTCCTGCATATATTCTAAGACATCTACTCTGTGGAATGCTGGGTCATACAAAGGTGAAACAAGCTAAGCTACTGATGCCACTGCTCACAGCATCTAATCTTTGAAACCCTTCCCATTTAGTAATCAAGGGAGGCAAAAGGGAAATTTGAAAAGATTAAATATCATGGCTCAGCCTGTCACCTCTGGACCTCTGGGGTATCACTGAAAAGACATCATGAGGATAAAAGTGCAATTTACTCAGCCTGCCACCACAGAACCTTAGCAGCAATATGGACTGTGCTCTGCTTGAAACTTTCCCCTGATAGATTCCCTGCCAGTAAGTTTCTACAAATGTTACATCCTGAACACTGCCTTCAAGTGTTTCCATTGGTTACTTTGTAACCTCTCCCATCTGAAGCCCCCACTGCTCTAGCATAGGTGGGCTGTAGACCAAACTGTTGCATTCTATATCTTTCCTTAGAAATTCAGTTTTTGCATTAGTATCTTAAATCTTCTGAGGCATGACAGGACAGAACTTAACATCTGTTAATTTTCCTAGCATACCACAGACTTGTCGACAGAATGCTTTTCTTTCTTAGCATGGGATTTGCAAAGCACGACAGGATGCAACAACCCCAAGACACAAATGGACAGAAATTGACAGCATATTATTTCCAAGGTTTCTTAGATTTTTCATGTGAATTAAGAGAATGATATGACTGAAATATGTGACCACCCAATTATGCAGCAGGCAGTGTGCAGCCTCTTCATGAGTTACTCTTCCCTCACTCTGTCTTAGGAAAATAAGTGGCATGATAATTAGCTCACAAATAATTTCCTTCTATTCACCCTCAGATTGTGTGTGTGTGTGTGTGTGTGTGTGTGTGTGTACGTTTCTATAAAATGTTCCTTTATTCTAAGTCTGGTTAACAAAGAAGAAAAACTAGGAAATAAACCCTTTCCAGATTGTGTCATGTCCACAAAATACTTTAGGCACATTGATATCTTTTGTCCTAGTTTCTTTTCCTGGAAAATGAATTTCATAACAGTATCCTTGTCACATCTATGAAAATACTAAAAATAAAATATGTAAAATTGAATTCCAAACTAAATAGTTAAAGCTAGAAGTAGTGAGCCATGCCTATACTCCTTTACCTCAAGTCACTGAGGCAGGAGGGTTGCCACATAATTAAGATAAACTGGGCTACATACTTAGTCCCCGTCCGATCTGGGATATGACTAGACTCTGTCTCACAAAATGAAAACAAATATGCAGACGCAAAAGCTAAATAGTTTTAAGAGCTAGAGAAAAGATGGTTGAATATGAAGATTTAAATTCATAAAAATTACGGAAATCAGCAGGAGGACAGAGCTTTCTCTAGGAACTATTGGCAGCTGATCACTGTTAGAGTGGGAGAGAATGGTTATCTCTAATGGTGTGATGCTAGACAGGCTGAATAGGCTCCAGTGGATGAACTAACACTGAGGGACAGTTGGGTATGCAAACTTGACTGGACAGGCCTTAACATATATGACAAAATGCATGAAGCACATAAGTGAAGGTTTGAATGTGTGTTCTTATCCAAAGAAATTTGTCCCCTAGTTGATTACTGCTGCTTTATGTTGAACAAAGCAGTGGGGTTTGTCTTTATAGCTGCCTTAGAGCTGGATTGCTAAACCATGGGGCATGCGTATGTTCAACATGGCTAAAGTTTTCCACACAGTTCTTCAAAATGATTGTTGAACTTGAACTCCTAAAATCTTTGCTTTAAAATAGTCCAGATTTTCAACCTTAATTCATCTTTTTTGAACAAGACAGGAGAGTCTGCCAAAGATTTGTGTCTCAAAACTCTTAAAAAATTCAAAGATGTTAAATCAGCAGGATTGGAGTCATTGTGGCTAGAATAGACTTTAATTATAATGTACACCAGAGTGACTGGGGTGTTGTGCCCACTGACTAAAGTTTTCTTTCCCTGTACGGTTATCAGTATTGATCCATTCACTATAATCAGGAGTCTCATAATTAAAAGTTATTAAGGCAATGAAATGGTAAATTTATCTAAATATGTTTTGTGATAAGTGGACTGATCATGTTCCTATTCAGTGACATTCTTGTGTCTTAAGAGTTTGAACATCCTGTCAACTCATGCTGTGTGTTAATAGCCCCATAGGGATGACAATAGGGATGGGAAGGTTTTGAGATGTTTTTAACTCCAGGTTTCAATTTACTGCCTCTATATGCAGTTTATTAATTATCATGATGTCTCAGAATAAAGTTTAAGAGAAAATAAAATTCTGCAGTAATCAAGACATACTTCCATGAGGACTTTCCATTAGCAGATATTTTAATTAACACTACCAGCCAAAAATAACTCATGCTGAGTACAACTGCCATTTCTACCGTCATGTGTTTCTGTTCCAACCATTTTTTTTCCCACCTAAGAAGTCCCTTGAAAATAGAAATCTCTTGAAGAGATTATAGTCATGGAAAATTTGATTATTTTAGTGTTCTGTTCAGTTGCCTACTTCTTATCACTTTTAGTGTGTCTTTTTGTTTAAACAGAGATTGTTAGATGTGATTCATTTTGTTGTTGTTGCTTATTATTTCTTACATCAAATTTTCATTGAGACAAATATTTATATACAAAAGTGAGTAAATTATTTGTTTATCAAAAAACACTTCTATTTTTTCCCCTTAGAGCATATATCAATAAAGGGAATACTTACACCTTAAGAAGATTCCTCATTCCCTCCTTATGGCTATCTCCAAACTCTGACCCTTAACTATAACGGAGTAATGATTTAAATATTTCCCTACATTTTAATACATTCAGTGCAAGGAATAAATGTTTTGTTTTTAGGATCAGGGAATTTGGCTTGAAATGTCATAGGACAAGGTTACAGCTAAAGTATGGGAATTAAGAGCAGAAATTCATTGTGTCATGTACTTTCAAACATCCAGGGAATAACCACTGGAATCTAAGCACGCACTGAGACAGCAGAAAACAAAGAAACAAGCAAAAATTACACTGGTACAATCTGTTTAAAACAATTCTTTTAGAACTCTGGAGAAAGGCTTTGTGGCAAATTATTGTTTATTGCAGTAATTTGAGCTCCTGCTATAGAGCTGGCTACCTATCCTATACCCCACACTCCTGGAAGATAGCCATGCATGTGTTACAGAGAAAGGCTGCACCCAGCTAATAGGAGATAGTTTGAACAAAACTCTCCTTCAGCTATAAGGGATAAGTGCATACCCAGGACAAGTGAGGGTCACTGCTGCTGGACCTTTCCCCTTGGTAATTGGCTCTTCCTGGATTGAGTAACTTTTAGATTTTCAGGATTAGTATCTTATCCTAACATTCATAATTTTGTATAATTTTACTCCCTTGAAAGCCAGACTTTGAAGAAAAGGACTAAAGAGCAATGCCACACAAGGGTGACTTAGAAAGTCACTATCCAGAGGAAGGAACCAGCTTGGAGGAAACTTTAAAGAAAGTAGGTTTACATATCAAATTGGTGCTAAACAAAATCCCAGGTTGGGTGGAAGAGGGGCTCATGATGCTCCGTTTCTACTTGAGGAGCTATTGGGAAGTGATGGCTGCTGGGGGAGGATGAGGAAAATCTGTTCAGGGATGCAGAAAAGACCTGCATTGTTGAGAGGTCACTCTGCATCCATTGAGAGGCCACTCATACTTCAGTAGATGGTCCCACAGCCGTGAATGTACTGGTAGCATCTTAATGGATTCACTTAGTACTTCAAAAACAAAAAGGAAATAAAGAAAGTGGAAAGAAAGGAATAAAGAAGGAAATAACAGTGAATGAGATAGACTGAGAGAGAGAGAGAGAGAGAGAGAGAGAGAGAGAGAGAGAGAGAGCATGAAATTAGAGGGGAAAGTTGGGGGGATATTACAGGTACTGATAGGGATGGAATGGGGGATTCATTTACCCAAACATATTACATGCATGTGGAAATAGTAAATAAAATATCTTTTTAGTTTTAAAACGTTAAAAAAATTACCAAACTTAGTGATGGTACTGAATTTGCAGAGATATCACATTATTAGATGTAAATATCATCTTTTTTTTAAATGACTAGTTTTACAATCAGGAAAGTTGTGACCTCTTCAAATGTATAATTTATAAAATAAAATTGCCCCTACAAAATCTCCTGAAAGATCAACTATACAAAATCTCCTAAAGAGTAACTGTGAGGATCTTGTAACCTCACAGATTAAAATACCTATCTTGAATATTCTCAAAAGAAAAGAAATGAAAACAGTAAAGGAAGATACAGGAAAAACTCAAGAAAACAATGCATACACAATGTATAAAAATCAATAAATGTTAAAAAATCAAAAGAAATGCAAAGGACCACAGAAATGAAAAATAAACTAAGTAAACAAAAATGAACTGTATGGATTCAAAGTCAGATATGGATAGGTAGAAAGATAATTAGAGAAATGGATGACACTGTGGGTCATGATCAAGCAGACACATGTACACAATGTGTGAGGTCTAGAGGTAGGAAAAGAAGAAAGGGACAATGAGAAGGAGAAGGGAAAGAGGAAGAGGAAGAGGAGGGGAAGGAGGAGAAAGCATCAGAGACAATATTTTTAGAAAGTGTGCCAGCAATTTTTCTGAACATAATCGAAAACATAAATATAACCATGTAGGAACTTCATGTAATTCCAAATTGGATTAACTCAAAGAGACATACAATGAGATAGACCTTAATAAAAATTTTAGAAACTGAAAGTAAAAGAAAAGATTCTTGCAAGAAAAAAGAGACACAACTCATCACAGGTAATGTTCTCTCAATAGCACTATATGCACGATTTTCATAAAAAATATTGGAGAGCTGAAAGCTATCATCAAATATATTTAAAATAATAAAACTAAAAAAACCTTCAACCGCTATCTGTACATGGTAAAAAAAAAAAGAAAAAAGTACTTTAAGTGGCTGGAGAGATGGCACAGCATTTAAGAGCATTGGCTGCTCTTGTAGACGACCTGGGTTGGATTCCCAGTACCCACATGGCAGCTAACAACTATTTGTAATTCCAGTTCCAGGAGATCTGATGCCTTCCTCTGACCTCTGAGGGCACTGGATGGTATGGTTCTGAAAATAACAAAAGTACTTACATTCACTCAGGCAATACACTCATAATTTAAAATCTATGTAAATAAACAAAATATTTTTAAAAGTCTTTACAAGACAGGGCTAGGACTTTGGAGATGTTTCGGGGGGCAAAATGCTTTATCTTCAAAGATAATAGCATATAACACTTCAAGTTTCTGTACCTTTTATTTGTATGCTTCATTCCTTTCTTTGTAAGGACATTTTTTACTATATTACCCAGACACACAGACACACACACACACATACACATAGACACACACACAGAGACACACACATAGACCCACACATGCACACACACACACACACACACACAGAGAGAGAGAGGAATACACAAAATTCCTCTTCTCCAAATCCTTAATTTTAAAACCTACCTTTTGATTTGGAAGGTTTATCCATTTACACTTAAAGTATTTACTGATGAAAATATGGCTGGACATATGAAAGTGCTTGGAAAGCTAGACTAGTGACCTATAATACTTGTAATTGAAGAACAGATAACACTTTGTCCCTCAGACAATGGATAGAACAGATGGGAGCCATAATATTGAGACCCATGTGCTGATGCTCTCAGGAAAAAGATTCTAATCCCTTCTTGCAAGAAATCTTCAAGGGGGAACTCAGCACAACAACAGAAGACTCTCTGGTGCCAGCCTTTATACAACCAATGAACTGCAGAATGATAGATAAAATAAGGAGGAAAAAGAGGATGAGGAAGGGGGGAGGGCAATCTGAGAGCTGATCTCAAATTGTGCTCTGGAACCTTGTCTTCTTTAATGGCACTAGATACTGTGTAGTCAGATTTATTTTTTGTTTGTCTTTTTGAGACAGGGTCTCCCTGTAGCCCCAACTGTCCTGGAACTTAGTATGTAGACCAGGCTGACCTCGAACTCACAAAGATCCACCTGCCTCTGCCTCCCAAGTGCTGGGATTAAAGGTGTGCACCACCAAACCTGGCAGAATTATCTTTTGCCAGTATTTTACTCCTCTTTGAATATCCAAAGAAGCATCTTATGGAATATTTTGTGCACTGGCAATACCTCAGTTGGAATTGTGTACCTCTGAAAAACCCATTGTAGTACAGATTCTCTTAAGAATCTTCAAAGAAACTTGGAAGTCACCAAGCTGTAAAACACGAGGTTTAGTCTGGTGTGGTGTTCATACTTTTAACCTCGGCACTTAGGATGCAGAGGCAGGTCAATCACTGTGAGGCTGAGGCAAGCCTGGGATGATATACATAGCATCCTAAATTCCAGGCCAGAGGGGTTACATAGTGAGACCCTGTTTTTTTTTTTTTTTTAAGAAGGTTCAAAACAAAACAAAGCAAAACAATATCATGACACACTTTCCAGTTATATAAAGAAGAAATACCAGCACTGACCAGTGAAACCTCCTAAGATCCTTTGGTGCATGAGACCAGTAAGCCCAGAGCTAATGTCAGTATGTAAGCAGGAACAGGGTGTGTGCTCATGGTTGGGCTGCCCAATACCACTAGCGAGGCTAAAAGTGAACAGAAGATAGTGCCTGGAATCCTTGTAGTATAGTTGAGAAGAGAACAATCAGTGGTTTAGAAATTCTATAACATTATCATTAAGTTTTTCTATCATGTTACATAGGTTTTCTGTTTATTGCAGGTAATGCATTGTAAAATGATATTTGTGTGTTTTTCATGCATAACTGTCTCTGTATAAAATTGATTATAGTAATTTGTATTTTATTCTATGATCTTGAAGAGGTCACAAAACATGGTATTGCTGTATTTTAAAGGACTTCAATAGCATAACATTTCTGCCTTCCCAGCAGGGTTCTCTATAATGTTTAAAGAGTATACTGCCTGTAAAAATTAAAATGTAATCCCTGGTATATTTAATAAATTAGATATTCATTGAGAAAAGCTGAGATGGCAATAAATGTTGGAAAGAAGGAACAATTCGATCCCCTCTGCACTGAGGGTTCAAATATAAAATGACACAGATGCTATATAAATAGCATCCAAATTTCTCAAAATGTTAAGAATAAAATCACCACAAATATAAAATAATATATGCCAAAAATAATTGGCAGTAGGGTATTGAAAACACATTTGTATGCTTATGTTTGTGCTAACATTATTCACAGAATCTAGATTGTGGAAACAATATGCCAATCAACAGATGAGTGTATAAGCAAACTGTACATACAATTAACAGCCAGCACTTGGACTAAGGACCTCAGCTCAGTTCATAACAATGAATGTTGCCTTATTTGTGTAAAGGAAATCAGGCTTAAATTATATTCTGAAAGAACAGGCAAAATGATCACTGCAAACTAAGGCCAGCCTGGTTTTTACAATGAGTATTAGGAGACCAAGATATTGCCTCAGAAATTAAACAAAAATCCCCAATATTCAACCTTGGATATTTTTCAGTACAACTCTTTATCTACAAACCCTTGGGGGTTTACAGTACACATTAAATAAAGTAATTTATATTTTAGACATTTTAAATCAGGTAATTTTTAATGTTATTTTGTAATTAAGAATATATTTTTCACTATTCAGTAATTATTCTACTTAGAACATATAAAATGGCTTTTTAAAAAGAAAAATTAAAGTTATTAAGATTTATATTTGATAAAATGAAAGTTGCAATGTTTCTTAGCGAGGAATGAAAAGACTAATTAAAACTAGTTTTATGAGTCTTTATGATGACTTTCAACCTGAAAACAAAAGAATATGGAAAAAATATGTTCTGGCTGGAATTTCACTAACTTATGTGACACTAAGTTGTGACTGGGATAAGACAAAGGTGTTATTATTACCTTTCGTGTGACAATCAAACCAGGTGTCAACAGTATTTGCATCTCTTCAACTTTGCCAGCACTGCTGTCAAAGACCAAATTCATCGTATCAGGACTAATTTCTTAGACGGCCTCTTCACTTACTGTTGTACCTTCCAACCTTTCTTTACAGAAAAATGAGAATTATTGCTTTCTAAAGCTGAAAATCATAGAGAAAATGTTCATCTCTCTTAAGCCTTCTAGTGATCTTCTTTGTTCTTAGGACACTTGAGACCCAGATGTTCCTCTGACCCTGTGATGATGAGCCATGGACCTACCTCCTTCCCACCTCTGCAAAGGAGTCACTCCCCTTCCCTCTTCCAACCAATCAGTTGACTATAGCTGCTTGCAGGGGAGGGGCTAAGGGTATAAAAGCTTGGAAAACCACGTAGCTGGCCCCTCACCATTTTGTGAGGCTGTGGGGAATCATGGGATTTATGTTTGGGTGTGGAATTTAGAACACCGCCATGAATAGGGTAGTCACCATTTTTGGAATAGAGCTCAGAGACTGTGGGTGGGATGGCACACACCTCAAATATGGGAAAGAAAAGCCCATGCGAATCTGTGTCTTTGTAACTCACCCCCTTTTCTGGACATCATATAAACTATGCAAAACCCAAATAGAATGTATTATGTCAGTTTTGTTGCATCAGGACCGCTAGACCCTGAGTGAGGGCAGGTCTCCTAGTGGGGAGGGGAAAATTTAGTGACACATCCTCTGCTGGCATTAAAGGTGTGTGCCACTATACACAGCCATTTTTTGTTTTCTTGAGACAGGGTCTCATGCAGCCAAGGGTGGCCTTGAATCCCTAATCTGCCTCCATCTCTCAGCCACTCTCAAGCACTGAGATTACAGGCATGAGCCACCAAGTCTAGCTCTTTAATATTTACCATTAAAGGAGAAAGGATCCTCTTCAAATCCAAACAAGATACAATCTCCTTTCTTTTTTGCATCTTCTAGCATATGTAGATTTCTCAAGAAAGCAGGTTGAGCAGCGGCCAGGAGAGAAAGCCACTAAGCAGTGTTATTCCATGGCCTGTGCTCTAGTTCCTGCTTCCAGGTTCCTGTCCTGTGTTCCTACCTTGGGCTCCCTGATGAACTGCAGCCTGGGAGTTTTAAGCTAAATAAACCCTTTCTTCCCCAAGTTGGTATTAGTCAGAGTATTTTGTCACAGGAATGAAGAACAAACTAAGACAGGGTGCCGTGCCAGCTTGGCCAGTGGGGGCCACCACGAGTATGGAGATGCCTTGAAAACATCAGAAGGTCTGGAACAGATTCTGCAAGCTCTGGGAGTAGCACACCAGGTACAGAAACATCAACAAGCAGCTGCAGAGGCTCCTTGGCCACAGGTATTGATATTAAGAAATCTGTCTCAAGTGGAGGCCTTAGCCAGAAGGGAAACTGAAGGAGTAAGAGAGGAATTAGAGCTGGACAAGGATATGCAGCTGGCATCTTTTGTACCGGCCTCTGATATTACCAATAAATTAGATAACAGAGAAAAGGAGATGGAGGTGTTGGCATGCCTTATTTTCACATCTAAGAGGTCAAAAGGGAAAAAAGCCCAGATCAGACTGATAATAAAAGGCCCATCCTGGGATCTTAAAACCTGGAACCTCTGGGAAAAGTTGGGTAGTGAGGAAGAAGGAAGTGACCTAGAGATAGTGGGAGATGCTCCTCGGGT
Organism: Nannospalax galili; assembly: GCF_000622305.1. NCBI lineage: Eukaryota > Metazoa > Chordata > Mammalia > Rodentia > Spalacidae > Nannospalax > Nannospalax galili. The sequence goes on from NW_008345075.1 coordinate 86,433, forward strand.
CTGACCTTTAATTCAAAGAAAGGGGAAATCCATGGACCAACATGCTGATTGAGGTCATAACAATAGCCCTGTGCATGAGACCATGGTAATCAGACAATATTCAGCACCAGAACTATTAGAAAGGGAAAGACATTTAATTAAGCTATGAAAGAGCCTTTGGCCACCTGGCTTGTGAGGCTATGGGACATGGGGGCAAATAGGAGCATTTTAAGTTCTACAGAGGCAGAGAAGTTAAGCAATATAACACTCATCCCTTTTTGAGAAAAACACTTCACAATTTAAGGCAATATGAGCGATATCAGTCCATTATGGATTGGCTCATATAAGGCATTCGTGACACATGGGTATTTCCAGCTGAGATTCCCATGAATACTAGAGATTGGAGAACCATTGGGGAAGGACCAGCTCTGTTGAGGGAACTGGGTGTAAGGGAAATGTGTTTGATTCCCAGTTCACTGGCCCAGACAGCACTGTCTTTACAGGAAACTTAAGAAAATGATTCAGAAAGGACCACGAGATGGGTATGGAGCTTTGGTGGCAGTGCTAATCCCTGTAGTTGGGCAAGACCCGTAAGAGGCTGAGGAGGCTCTGGAGGGTTTAAATAATTTAGACAAACATGTAAACAGGGTTCTAAAGGTATTACAGCAAGTACACAGATGAGAAAAGGGCCAGAGCTCAGCCAAGGGTCCCCTCTGTGTTTCCTGAGCACAGATGTGGATGGATCTGCACAGAGCAGGAGTTGCTAGGGACAAGATTGACAGGCAACCAAAGGCTGTACTGGTGAGCTTATGCAGGGCTTTAAGACCTGACCAGCAATTCACCACAGTAGTAAGAAAAACTGGGGACCAGGATGTGCGAGTAACTCCAACTGCACCCCTGCTCCAGAGGAAGGCAGCTTCATTGGATGGGAAAACCCCCAATCACTGCCTCGAAGGAGTGGCCAAGGTTGTCCACAGGGGAGGGCCATACTGGGTGACTGGAGGCCACATGTCAAACTGAGGATTTATTGGACCCCCACTAATTTACAAAACACATGGTCCCTAGTAGATACTGGGGCAGAGTGTACATTAGTTTGTGGCAATCTCCAAAAACATCAGGGCCAGTGGCTAGCAGTGGATGGGTATGGGGATAAAACCATACAAGTAAAGGGGACTAGATTCATTCTGGGAGTGGGCAATTATCGCCCCCAGGAGTACAAGATGTGCATCTCTCTCCTTCCAGAAAATATTTTAGGGGTGGTTGCCCTACTGGTTAAAAACCTACATATTACTGTGGGAGAGTTTCGGCTGAGGGTGTGAACAGTAAAGGTAATTACTTGGGGGTGGGAAAGGTGGGAGCCAGTCCTATTGCCCACCCCATAGCAGGAGGTGAATATCAAACAGTACTGGCTGTCTGGGTGTCAAAATGAAATTACAGAAACCATCAAGGAATTAGATTGGGTAGAGCTTATCTGCCCAGCCCAGACCCGTTTCAATAGCCCCATTTGACCTATCAGGAAGCCAGATGGCTCCTGGAAAATCACTGTAGATTAGATTACTGGGAGTTAAATAAAGTGATGCCTCCCATTCTTGCAGTGTTGCCAGACATTGCACTGCTAACTGATCAGCTGGTGCAGGAAATGGGGTCCTTCCACTCTGCAGTGGCCCTTACTAATGCATTCTTTAGTATTCTCCTAGCTGCTGAATCTCAAGATCAACTTGCATTCATGTGGAATGGATGACAGTGGACTTTCAGAGTACTTCCCCAAGGTTACCTCCACAGCCCCATGGTTTGTCACGGGATGGTGGCCCTGGACCTGGCCCTGTTACCCCTCCTTCCATACAGGGGTTCTGCTACATAGATGACATAATGTTAACTTCTGAGTGCCTTACAGATTTGGAAGCTCATTTAGGGAACATGCAAGTGAACATGAAAGAGCGAGGTTGGGAAATCAACCCACAGAAGGTACAAGGGCCCTGTACAGTAGTAACATTCTTAGGGGTTTTATGGTCAGGCAGAATTTGCATGATACCCAGTGTGGCAGTTGAAAAATTCTTAATACAACCTGTACCAACAAATGCTAAGCAGTTAAAGGTGTTTTGGGGACTTTTAGGGTATTGGTGAATTTTTTATACTTCACCTTGTTCAGGTCACCCATATCCTGTATAATCTAATAAAGAGAGGTGCTACATGGGATTGGAACATAAAGGCCCAAAAGGCTTTTGAGCAGTCTGCAAGGCACTAGTTGGGCAAGCTAAGCATCTGTATGCCCCCAAACCTCAGAGACCCTCCCCCTGGAAGTCACCAGGAGCCCTGAGGGATATGGGTGGTGCTTGTGGCAACATCAACCTGAACAGACGGTCCCAGTTGGGTTCTGTTCCCAATCATAGAAAGGGGAAGAGCCTCAGTACACAGACCTAGAACAGAAAATGCTGGTTGTGTACAAAGCATTACAACATGTAGAATCCATTACAGGCCCCGCCCCATTACTGTAAAAACTGTATATCCCGTAAAAGGATGGGTGGTGGGCCTGTTAGCCAAGCCCCTGTCAATGGTGGCATAAAACCAAATCCTGCAAAGATGGCATGCATATTTGCAACTGTGAAGGGTGGTGTCAGAAAGCCTGATCACCAAAGCCCTGCAGTAGGTACTAGGACCGGTATGATTTCAAGGCACAGAGCCTCTCCCTCCATCTCCTATAGTTGGCCCTCCAGCAAGACCTAACTGAGTGCTAGAAGGGGCTCCTCTGATTCTGATACTGATACCTGGTATACCAATGGCACTAACAGGGGTGCCAGACAAAAATGGGTAGCAGTGGCAATACAGATGAACAGTGACAGTATGTGGTCAGAGAGGAGAGAAGGAGAAAGCAATCAATGGGCTGAATTTAGAGCTGTATGGATAGTAATAATGAGGGAGCCTTGGCCAGTAACAATTTCTACTGACAGCTGGGATGTGTTCAAAGGATTAACCTTATGGATGGCGCAGTGGGAGAAAGAAAACTGGCAGGTGAATGGACGGCCACTATGGGGACAACAGAGGTGGAAGAACATATATAATAAATTCAGCAGGAGCTAGTGCCCCTAGTGGTTTACCATGTGTCTGCCCACCACCTGGTGAGTCCCCCAGGAATCAAGAAGCTGATGCCCTTATCAAGGTGAGGACTGTCTGCCCTCGGGCTCCCCTAGAAGCAGCTCACTGAATTCATATAAAGTCTGGCCACAGAGGAGCCAACATGGGGCCACCCACCACCTGGTGAGTCCCCCAGGAATCAAGAAGCTGATGCCCTTTCCAAGGTGAGGACTGTCTGCCCTCGGGCTCCCCTACAAGCAGCTCACTGAATTCATATAAAGTCTGGCCACAGAGGAGCCAACATGGGATGAAGAATACCCAAAGCAGCCAGCATTCCAGTAAAATATGCTGACATCTAGCAAGCTGTTCAGGCCTGTGAGGTGTGTTCCTGGTTGCAGCCCTGGAGAATGGACGCTATGATGGGACACATGCACAAGGCAGCTTTCCCTGTGAGAGACTGGCAAGTAGATTATACAGGGCCCCTGCCAGTCAATGAGGGGTATAAATATGCTCTCACTTGTGTGGACACTGCCACACTCCTTACACAGGCCTTTCCTTGCAAGAGAGCTATGGGCAATGCTACTATTAAGGGGCTTACCACAATCAGTGTCATGTATGGGTGCCCAAGGCAAAATTGATAGTGACAGAGGCAACTCATTTCATACATACAGATGTGCAAGGTTGGGCTGAGGATAATCAGGTTCAATGGTGTTTCCACCTTCCATGCAATCGTACAGGAGCAGGGTTAATTGAAAGAAAAAACAGGTTGTTAAAGGAACAGTTGAAAGCCTTAAGCCCAGAAGGAACCCTACGGGGGTGGAAAAAGGCCCTTCCAGAAGCCACAAGATTGTTAAATGAAAATCCCAGTACCAGAGATGGGTTGCCTTCCTATGAGCAATAGACCAAAAGGACCCCAGAGTCCTTTTTCACCCAAAACTATAAAAGTGATTGCCAATAATGTTGGTTGTAAACCTGAAGTGGAAGGTAAGACCCTATTGCTGAAGACACCACATGATGTGAGCACAGGAGAGGGAGAAATCAAGCTTGGACTAAGCTGCAAACTCCCTGCCACTGGATGGGTGGCTTTCATAGTGCCAGAAGGCACTATGCAGATGGCTGGGGGAGAATTGTCCTTCATTACCCTGTTCAATGAAGGACCCTACATGCTGCATTATGAACATGCAGAGCAAGATCTTCCTGCTGGTGCAATAGTGGCTTGTCTAGTGTACATACAACCAGCTAATTTTCAATTGGACCTAATGCCTGCTCCTAGGGATGGAACACGCATCTGGTATTGTAAATCAGACCAACCCTGTGGCAGGAGAGGTTATAGGCCCCAGTGCAGAAGCCACTGCAATTGTGTTGTTAGATGGATGTGATGTCCTACTAAAGTACCATCCAAGCACTTGTGTTTACCACCCATAAGCTGTTATAGCACTTACTGTTTACATGTTCTTGCTTCTTGCTGTTTGTGTTTTTATAATAGATGAAATGTCACTAAATTGAGCCATCAGCCTATGACAAGCAGATGATGCAGACTTAAAGATTCCAGTGCCCTTCTACAATAGGAAAAATGTCACCCCACCCCCTCTGAGGCTCAGGGATATTCATGGAAGAGACTGGCTGAAAGTTTTGTAAGGGTCAGAGGAAGGGCTGGAGTGTGACCCAGATATTCCTCTGACCCTGTGATGACAAGCCATGGACCCACCTCCTTCCCACGCTCTGCAAAGGAGTCACTCCCCTTCCCTCTTCCAGCCAATCGGTTGACCATAGCTGGTTTCAGGGGAGGGGCTAAGAGTATACATGCCCAGGAAAACCACTAGGCCACTCTCTTGCCATTTTGTGAGGCTGTCTGGAACCATGGGATTTATTTTTGGGTGTGGACTTTCAAACACAGTAGTGAATGGGGTTGGGGGGGGTGGCGCCAGCTCTTTTGTAAGAAAACCCACACCCCAAGCTCAGTTAGCAAGTCCAATAAACTCATTAAGATTCTCCAAACTGGGGTTTGGAGAATTCTTTTCTCAGGTTGTCACAAGGACCATTGGAGTAGGGGATTAGATGCCATGTGTTCCTCCCAACAATGAATTTGACTAACAACACTAATGAAGATCTTTAATATAATCTTTTAATTTTGCCTGACATCCTTTGCTACACTCAAGAATCATTTCATTGGGCACCCATTATGTTCCAAGTGCTCTTATGTTTAACTTCCTTAATTTTTTAAAAAAATTCATGTGTGGAACTTAGGGGAGAAGTGCATTCCAAGACATGCATGGGTAGTTCAGAGGATAACTTTCAAAGTTGGGTCTCTCCTTCCATGAGGTTCAAGGATCAAACTCAGATCATCAGGCTTGGATGGCAACTGCCTTTATTTGCAGATCCATCAGGCCAGACCCAGCAGTATGTAGTATGTAGAATGTCCCTATCTTTGACATACTACACTTCTTCATTTCTTTTATTTAGGCTTCTCCTTGATCTCGTAGTTGACTATTATTATTTAATCTCCATACATTGATTTCTTGAAATAGGGTTTTGACATCTTATGACATCCTTTCATTGTGTACTTTCTTTGCATCAGGTTTTCTCTGATAACAAATAGGATGATAATAGTTGAATGCTTATTTCCCTTCTTTCAGAATTCCCCTTTTCCAGTGACTTATGGTAGACTGCATCTTTCTTTTACTAGCTAATATACTTCAGCTATATAGAAAATTGAGACAATGGGATTGAAGGATGGTCCAGAGTTTGGTTCCCAGCCCATGGCAGTTAACAAGCAGTTCCAGGGGTTCCAATGCCCTCTCTGATCTCCATGGGCATTGGACGACATGGATGCACTTATATACATTGCAGGCAGTGCACTCATACACATAAAATAAAAAATAATAAAATATTTTAAAAAAGAAAATGAAAGAAAGGAAATCCCAGAAATCCAGTAAAATTATCTCCAATGGCACATGTTCATCTGTACTCTGGATCCCAGATGTGTTTTTCAAAAATCCATATTTGTAGTAAGGGTACAGAGTGAAGGATTATCAGAATCAAATTATTCTATCTACTGTCTTTTTAGAACATGTCATCACTACCATCTGACTGAATTCCCAAGTTACTGACAACCCTGTTGTCAGTCACTCTGCCTCCTAGAAAAGATGTCGTTACTGACTAGCTCCCAACAGTCAAACAGCAAAGGCTTCAGATAGGTCTATTGGGTCCAAAGGCCATGTTGATACTCCAGAGGACATTGAAGTAATTATAACATTATTATAATAATTAAAAACTTAGTTATCAGACTACAACAGAAACAACTATTCCCACGTAAGAGAAGAAAAAAATGATATGATTCCTGTACATTGTGTCTCTGTGTAAATTTCTGTCTAACTTCAGTACATAGAAAAAATAAAAGGACAGCTGCGTAAAATATGAAGCATTTCTAAGTAGGTTCAGGAGGCCTTTACTCGAGTTGTTTTATTTTAGATAGGGACTCAAGGTAGCAACACATTCACTGACTTGCCTCTGGCTGCAATTAAGTGAGTGAGAGAGCTGGTACCAATACCCATGCAACCCATTGTGGAGATTCAGTTTTATTTCCACAGAACTGTGGAACATGATTTAATAGGACTTTTCCTGGGTTTTAGAAAATTAACAGTGATGGTTTCCACATTGCAAAACAAATTCCTCTTTCTTTACTCTTAAAAATCTCTCCAGTCAAATAATTTCACAAGAATGACTAATGAGTAAAGTATGAAAGAAAAGTACCAGTGTTCTGGCTTGAACCAGAAATGTCTCCGCCAGTAGCACATTTTAAATGCATGTTTCCTTGTTTGTGGTGCTACTCTGGAAGGTTGTAGTGTCGTTAGGACCTGGTACCTGGCTGGCTTCTTGGTCTGTCACCATGTAGTCTTTAGCTATGAACTCCATCACGTCTTTCCTGTCACAATTAAGGCCCTTTGAAACTGCGAGCCGAAACTTGTCTTTCCAACCTTCAGTTGCTTTGTCAGGGAATTTTCTCACAGTGATGCAAAAGAACTGATCAGGTCACATGATCCCTTCTGCTGGCTAAGATTATTCTCATGTGGTTGAAGCCAAGGACAATCTTTCCTCAGGGGAGTAGTATAAAGAGGGAAAGGAACAATAGATACCAAGTTGTTGGCCTTCCTCTCATGGTTCTGAACTGTGTTGGGTCACTTTATGATCTAAGTGCTTTACCTGTATGTAGAGAGTTCAGACAATATGATTTTACAATCAATTTTACAATTCATTTCCTATGAGATTTTGAAAGACAAAATGTTAAAAGGTACAACATTTAAATTCCCTTACTATTAACAACAGTAGTAGATAATGAGCTTTTAAAAATTGCTGTCAGACCCTAGTGCAGTTAACCAAAAGAAAGAAAGAGCAAAAGGGGAAACATCACAACAGGTGCCAAAAAGATCCAGACCATTATACAGGAAGATTTAAAAAACCTATATTCTACTAAATTTGAAAAACTAAAAAGAAATGAATGGATATCTAAAATCGTGGGAACCACCAAAGTTAAACCAAGAAGAGATCAAAGGTTTACACAGACCCATAGCATATAAGGAAATGGAAACAGTAATACAAAGCACCCCAACTAAAAAAAGTCCAGGTCCAAATGGATTTAGAGCAAAATTCTACCAGACATTTAAAGAAGGCCTCCAACCAATACTACTTAAATTACTCAAAATGATAGAAACAGAGGGAGAACTCCCAAATTCCTTCTATGAAACCAGCATCACTCTAATACACAAACCAGGTAGAGACACAAGCAAAAAGGAGACTTATCATCAAATAGGCAGAACTGGTAAAAGAAAGGAGCCAGGGGCTCCTCCCAAGCCCATGTGACCCCTGAGGAACAGATCCTCAAACGTCCTTAAGAGTAAAAATGAATCGGTTTATCTGGACCAACTGTATGGCCTTAAACACCCAAAGGGAAAGTATAACCAAAGATTAAAGGGGCCAATATAATTTCATAAGAGTCCATATGTATAGCTAAAGGCTACATAACAAGCAACAATGCCAGACAGGCGATACCTTCTTTTGAGCTGTTGGCCAGGGTGGCCAAAGGGATTCCCAGAGAGTAACCCAGCATAGAACTGGGAAGAGTGAACAGCAGACCCCAATCTTATCTAAAGGAATATTGACAACTGATTACCACTAGATGAAGAACGGCTGACCCTCTTAAAACAAAGACCTCTAGATAGGCTGACTAGATTCAGCAGAAGGGCAAGTAGTGTAGATTGGCTGGGATGCAGACAACACAGCAGACAGTAGCAGGGATATCAGAGTATAAGGGCTCTAGTGGGGGGAGGGAAGTTATGGGAGGGTGCTATCTGGTAGAAACAGAAACTGCACTACGATTAGTGAAATTATAGTCTGAGCCCAAGGGTGCCACACTTCTTTTCTAGTTACACAACCAGGTTGTTTTCCAGTTTATTTATTTGTGTAATTTATTTTTTATTTATTTATTGCTTTTTTTTCTGAGAGTCACATGTAGCCCAAGCTCGCCTCAAACTTGCTATGTAGCAAGATGTGGCAAAGCCCGGATTGGAAAGTGGAGGTAAGGGAACCCAGAATTCAAATTCATCCTTAGCTACGTAGTAGTTTCCATTTCTATCAGTTAAAGGGCTTGCATACGCACAGCCTCAAGTTCCTTGGGGAAGTGCTCCTCCTCCTTCTGACCTAATTGAGGACTGCTATTACAAGAACCAGAGCAACCCTCTAGAGAAGCTGCAGGTAAGGTCATCTGGTAGTCACCACGGCTAGTCATAACTTAAGTGAAGGTTTCCACAGTGGTGCAGAGGGCTCCCAAAGCAGAAGTTGTGGGCTAGGCAGCACCTTGGTTGCAGTGTTCCTTGGCTTTGGTAAATTGTTCAAAGCAGCTGGTATGTCATGGTGACAGTTGCCAAAAAAGAAATGTTCAATTCAGAGCAGTTAGGTACCAGTGAAGGTCTAACACTGTCAAAGGGTCAAATCTGGACCTCCAACAACTTACTTATTTGAAGAAAACACTAAAAGGTGCTTACAATAAAGGCCTATCATTTACAGTAACATTATTTGACAGTGTTTAGCTCCTAGTCAGAAAACCTTAGGGAGAATCAGATCCCTCTGATCTATCTCAAAATAAATCAGTTGGCTGCAGCTGTGGACGGGGCAGTTCGTACCCCACAGCAGTGAGCTCTTGGGCCTTTCTCTGATCAGCAGTTGAGAGAGCTTGCTACTCACTCTTGTAGGCCTTTAAAGCAGTATAGAGACCTAATAACAAGAAACACAAGTCACAAGATAAACCCACCAAAGAATCGATAGATAAGCCCATGCCATTCAGATATGTATTCTAGAACTGTTAACCTGGTTACAGTCTCTGCTAGTTGTGAGTCCCAGCTCTGGGTGAACAAAAAGTTATTTTAATATTATAACCATGATCAGTAATCTGCTTGAATACATAAAGTTATTTCTATGATGAGTTTTTCTGAGTATCTCACATCTATGACCATGAAGAAACATTAGATCTATGGATGATAGGCTACCAACTTAGAATTGTTTTTCTTGGATGTGGAAGAACTGTTAGAAAAAGGAATTCATGCTGTCCTCACATTGAAAGGTGGATCTCTGAGTAAATATATGTGAAAAAGCAAATGAAGATCTCTAGTACTGAAAAGAACCTCCAAAATATATTCAAAATATATATCCAGGCTGGAGAGATGGTTCAGCAGTTAAGAACAGTGGTTGTTCTTGCAGAAGACCTGGGTTTGAATCCCAGCACCCACATGGCAGCTAACAACTGTCTGTAACTCCAGCCCCAGGGAATCTGACAGCCTCTTCTGACCTCCTTGGGCATTGCATGATACGGGTGCACTTACCTACATGCAGGCAATACAGGCATCCATGTAAAATAAAAATGAAAAATTAAATAAAAAAAATATATATCCAAAATATAAAAAAGGAGAACTATACACGCATATCCTTAATGAACATAGATGCAACAATCCTTAACAAAATACTTGCAAACTGTATACAGACACACATCAAAAAGATCATTCAACATGAACAAGTATCACTTTTTGCAGATGATACAAATACTATATCTAAGAGATCCCAAAAGTTCCACCAGAAAACTCCTAAAACTGAACACCTTCAGTATAGTAGCAGGTTATAAATCAAAAAAGGCTACAAAAATCAGTAGCCTTTCTATACACCAATAACAAGCAATTGGAGAAAGAATACAGGGAAATGTTTCCATTCACAATTGCTGCAAAAAATTTAAAATATTCTGGAATAAATCTGACCAAAGGCACCAAAGATCTCTACAATGAAATTTTTTTTTTTTCTTGATCCTTTTGAGACAGGGTCTCCCTGTAGCCCCAGCTGTCCTGGAACTCACTGTGTAGACCAGGCTGGCCTTGAACTCACATCATTCCATTCTCTTTAAAAAGTTTTGCTGATATATAATTGACAAATGAAAGGAAATATGCTATACTATGTGATGTTACACACAAAACTATATGTATGTATGTCTATGTATATTCAAATTATTATCACAACCACAACCAAGCTAATTCACCTTACAGTTACTATTCTTTCTCTCCCTCCCTCCCATCTCTCTCCCAATTATGTGTGTGTGTGTGTGTGTGTGTGTGTGTGTGTGTGTATGTTGAGAAAATGTAAACATTGCACTCATAGAACTACAAGTATACATTATTAACTACGGTCAAAGTACTTTGATATCATGTTTTCAAGAAGAAGAAACTAAAGCACAGAAAG
>NW_008345075.1:97676-131637 GCF_000622305.1 Nannospalax galili
AAATAATTAATAAAATATTTGATAAAATTTTAATGAAGCAACCTGCAATTTCTGAGAGAGCGATTTTAAGATGTACTTGAAAGCTAGGTATCATCAGCTGAATGAATTTGGACAGGTGACTTTGTCTCCATCAACCTCACCTCCTTCATTTTTAACACGAGAGCCAAAAGGTATCTCCCCTTTGATTAAAATAAAAAAGAATGTTCACTAATCTCCTGATTAAAAGAAAAGAATTTAGGAGGCAGTCTAATAGTCTCTCCATTTACCAGACTAAGGTATTAGGCTCTCCCGTAGGTCTGTGAACTAGCTAGCCCCGGAATTTGGCCCCGTTAACAGTACCTGATTAGTGCATATCTCAGTTCTAATCAGAGAATCTTTATAATGGAGATTAACAAAGATAATAACAACTGGTTAACATGTAGAGACCTGAACAACTTTGTTTTCACAGCTCTAAATGGACATCTACATCACACTACTCTTCACATGGCTCCGTGATCATTATAGAAGAGGGGTTAGAGCCACAGTCACACAGTGTTTGTTGAACATGACAAGGCCATTTTATACATGAATTCGCAGTAATTTTGACTGCATGCAACTGTGACTTTCACAAGATTAAGCCAGTCAAATCCCAAGATGGGTAGGGGAAGGGCTAATGAATTCCCTCCCACTGCTGAGAAAGCATTGGTCATAGGTGCCTGCTAAGGAGGGTTAGTGAGTTTTCTTCAGTAAAGTGGCCACTGAAAGGCTGCCCACTCTCCAGCAAATGGACCTACACTTATGTACATAAAGATGCCACTAAATGGACTCAGTGAGTTTTAAAATTAAGACCACATGATGTAGGAGGGAAAATTGATGAGGATACAGGGGGAAATAGAGTGGTGTGTCTGTAACAGTAGGTGGGTAGACATTTACATTTAAAGTTTAATATAACTGAGTTAACCCCACTAATATTTTGTCTATCAAAAAATTTGGAGAACTTGCCACTTTCTGTACAGTAAATACTCAATAATTTAGCGTTGGTTTCAGAAAGCTATAAAGTATAGTGCTTAACGATGTAGACAAATTCCAAATAGGATACTTATTAGTAGTGGGAAGAGCATTTCGATGAAGGAAGTTGCAAATACAAAGACTGATAGAATTTCAATGATGGAGAGAAGTTGGAATGTTGATGTTGCAGGTTCACAACAAGATTTTCTGGGGCTGTCTTTAGTTATATTAATAAATAGTTACCACTTGGCATCTCAGTATATGCATTAATATGCTTCTGACTATTAGGGAAATCCTTTTGGAATGTGTGAAGAGACACTAGGTTCCAACAACCCAAAGGATAAGGGTATTATTGGGTAGCATCTGATGCCTACCTAGAGCAGCAATTCTCTAGCTTTGCTGTAACCTGCCTATCTGCAGTTTCCTCCAAAGCGTTTGAATAGTGTGTTGACTCATGACTATCTTTGCTCCACTACTATAAAATTTTTATAAAACTGCTACCACATTGGGACATGGAATTTTAGGTAACCTGAATCTGTGTTCCTAGGATATGATCACTAATATTTAGCTCCAGAATAAAACTCTTCTTTGAGTAGAGAAATGCGTTTCTTGTGTGCACAGTACGATGATATTAGAAAATTATTTAATGCCAGTGAGCTTCTCTTTCCTCATCTCTAACATGGGATAATAACAAAATTTTCCACATGATTAAGGAAATGAACCAAGACAGCTTGTGTTGGAAAAAATAATCTAAAATATTCTGTGTACCAACCCTTAGATTAATCAACTTTAAATGCCAGCTTTCCCAGTTTGCTTCCTATTACTGTGGTAAATATGGTGACCAACCCGCCTTGGGGATAAAAATATTTACTTCAGCTTGCAGAATAGTACTTCATCAGGGGAAGCCAGGGCAGGAGGTCAAGCAGCATCCTGTGGCAGAAATGGAAGCACACACCGTGGATGAGTGCTGCTAATGGCTTGCTCCTCTGACCTGTGCCCAGTCTGCTTTCTCATATAACCCACGACCAAGTTCCTCAGAGTGGCAACACCCACAGTGGGCTGAACCGTCCCACATCACCCAACAGTCAAGAAAACGTCTCACAGATATACCCACAGGTCACTCCAAAAGGGGAAATTCCCCAAATGAGGGATGTGTCAAGTTAACACCTGAAATTATTGAGCACAGTAGCTAAAATTATAATTATTATGAAAATTTCATGAATAAAGAGCTTGGAGAAATACAATTTTTAATATAAAATATCATATAGTAAAAGGGAATGCTATTGCTGGAGAGGAATTGTCACTCTGAAATAAATCAGAACACTCTCTCAAAGCATCTCTAATAGTGTAGATGACATTCTGACTCCCAAGTCCCAAAGTAGTCTCCTTAATCTGCAGTCCTCAGTGTTCTCTCTGGAGTTTGAATGACATGGAAGCAATTACTCAGAGACCATATGAGGTGGGAGAACTATCTGGTTACAGCATCCATGCATCTTTTGAATTTGCCTGTTTAAAATATAAGAGTTTCTAATTTATTAACTTCCCCTAAAGTGATATTTGATAGCAAAAGTAATATCTTCATGAAGTATTAAGTGATTTTTATGAAGAAAAGTCAAGTAATTTGACAGAGCATAATAATTACACTGTCAAAGAATACAAGTTTCCATTTTCTCAGAAAAATGTATATTTCATGGTTTGGGTTACACAGGCTGTCATCAAGATGGTCAGATTTATTTCTCCTTTAATTGCACTATGGCAGCTATTTGGTGGGAAATGTATATGCAGTCTTGTCTTTTCTAAAATCCCTTGCATGCTCACTTTTGCACAATTAAGAGGCGGTGATTTCTTCTCTTTTCTTTTCTTCCTTCCTTCCTTCCTTCCTTCCTTCCTTCCTTCCTTCCTCCCTCCCTCCCTCCCTTCCTTCCTTCCTTCCTTCCTTCCTTTAATCTCTTTCTTTCTTTCCTCTTTTTGAGACAGGGTCTCATTATTTAGCTCCAACTGGCCTGGAACTTGTTGTATGTAGACCATCCCAAGCTGTTGTCTATATCACTGCTCCTCCAGAGTGTTGGATTAAAGGCTTGTACACCATTCCAGGCTGGGACAGTGAATTCCTAGGAGCACTGAGGTGTGTGTGTGTGCGTGTTTTTTCAGAATGACGAGAGCAATCCACAGTTGATATTCAAACTTAATTTACACCTATCACAGTCAACCACAGTTTCATTCTGACCTCAGTTGAACTGTTGGCGATTATGGTTTCTGTGATTACTACTGTAACAGCAATAATGGGAAATACCTCTTCTTAACCCAGTAAAGGTTTGATCATGATTCTGCCTTGATTGGGATATATGTTCTGGATATCTTCACCCAACTTCAGAAGCTGGAGAATCATACCTATTTCATTCTGTGATGCTTCCATTTTTGACTTTATAGAGTCATAAAATTAACAAATACGTAAGAAAAAAAATGAAGAGGATGCTGTGTGGGGTAGAGTGTGGAAGACCTTGAAGTAGTGTAAGGGTAAGACATTTAATGTTTAGCACTTGTGTTCAGCAGAGAAAGTAAATGATTTGATTTGGTAAATGGTAACAGTAGGTCTCTGCCACTAACTACCAATTTAGTGACTGAGTTCTCCTTGCTTTACTTAGTGAAATGTGATTTGCTAGTCCTAGTGAACAGTTATGCCATGCCAATGAACTGATGACAAATAAGAATTCTGGTCTAGTGATCAATGATCAAATTTCTTACTGCTGAACATCACCTGGACTATTAGTCCCTACTGAGGGGTTTTCATTATGAATCAACTGAGAGTTTGTTTTCACTGACAAACTTTATCTTAATTCTCACTCCCTAAAAGACCACAAGAGCTGACTCACTTTTACTGCAGAGACCATTAAGCATTTGCTGTCCTGTGTTCAGCAATTTTTATAAAAACATCCCCAGTGATGCGTTAGTTAACAAGCTGTCAAAACCTTCGTAATAATTCCAATTTACCACTCAACTATGAAATTTTTCAGCAGGGAAAGCTTGGCTACGTTTTCTGAGTGTTGAAGTCATTTCATTTGTACACATTTTCCAAATAAACTTTGAGACCCACCGACTGTGAGGGTAAAGGAAGAGTGAGAAAGACAGGAAGGTGTAGAAAGGCGCAAAGAGCTTTCCGTAAGCACACAGAGTGTTCCAAAGATCCCGGTGGGGTGAGAGAGTGGATTTGAAAGCTACTGATGCTAGGGAAAACACCAAATAGAAAGACAGAAAACATGAATATATAGAGGGGAAACAATTAAACAAATGAAGCAGAAGGAAAGGAAACACTTGCAGCAAAGAAATCCTTAGCAGTGGGCTCCATTGTGTCCTTTTCTCCCTCTCTGTTGAACAGCTCTGATGGATATGAAGAATCTCCGTAAAGCACCATATTCAGAAATGGGACTTTAGCAAGGTGATTGGGTCGTAGAAGTTCTGTCTTCATAACGAAATTAAATTCCTGATGGATTTATAAGATGATAGCATTATTGTGGGGCAGTAGAAAGTAGGAAATGGAGCCAGCCTAGCCTTGTAGGTTCATTAGGGGAACTTCCTGGAAAGAGCAATGTCTCAGCTCATTCACTTCTGTCTGTTTCCCTCTTTCTCAACCTGAGCTATGTAATTTCATTTCTGTTGTTATGGTCTGCCTCACCGTAAACCAAGAAACTATGGAGCAGCCAACCATGGACTATAACGTCCAAAACTTTAAGACAAAATAAATTCTTCCTCCCTTAAGTTGTTTTTCCTAGACATTTTGTCACAGTGGTAAGCATCTTAACCGAAATCATGGAATTGCTGAATGAATGGACCTTTGTTGAGCACATTATGCTTTGGGCAAGTATTTTATGTAAGCTATCATCTATGAATTATTATAGTAATACAAATTTCATGTAAATTTTTACCCAGTAGGTGGTGCAGGTTCTCAAAAGCATAGAATTACAATCGGACATATGCAGACTGGAATACATATGGAATCTGAGGATGCATTAAGGACAGGGTGGAAAATACTAGTACACAATGTTCCTTTAGGAACCTGTTGCCCATGAGCCCTTCTTCAATTCATTATCATGAGAAGAGCTAGAATCAAATGGCAGACTAATGGGACGTGGCTGAGGAAGAAAGAAATAATTGCAAATAATTACAAACTCTTCTGGTGTAGACTGACCCTATCTATGTCTTTAGAAATCTCAGCACAGCTAGGAACGTATTTGCTATGGACTGGAACTCCATGTCTCTTTACCAGCTGGTTGTGGAGAAGAGCCACACACTGACCCCTGGACTCATGCTGACTTTCCATCCTTTGTGCCATAACAAGCATAGTGTAACATCTAGTTCTACCAGCTAGAAGTCAAAACAGAGGCAGACCCAGACCTGAAACTGTTATAACACTTGTGGCAGAAATACACCAAGCTGTCTTGTCTTTTAACCAGTCTCTTAACATTTATTAATTTCTTAAGATCTTAGATCATGACGTATTTTCCCAGTCAAAACAGAAATAAAATGAAAAATGGGAAAATGGTTGCTGCATGATAGCTTTAAAGCATTTATCTGCTATGAATACTGAGACTCATGCATGTTTCAGTCTTCATATGAGTTTAACCTCTCAGTTACATTCATGTGACATAAAGCCTGAAATATTAGCACATATTAAACCACTCTTTCTATGTTGTCAGTCCGATCTTTGATTGCTCCATCACTTTCTGTACATTACTCACATTTCTTCAATGATCTGCACAGAAGTCTTGATAAATATAATGCTAAGCATCTGAGATGGGTCTGTGTCTGCTGTTATTTTACCAGGGATACTCTAAGTTCCTCACACCCCAGCACACTTACCTAGAGAACTTTCTTCAGAATATACCAAAGTTCTTATCTGCAATTCTTGAAACCTTCTTTGGTTTTTATCATAGTTGAAAAAGAAACACAGATTAATAGGCTCCTAATAACAGAAACTTACTTCTAATGGAACCAAGGATTTAATCTTTTTCGATGATGAGGAGCTTTAGAAATTCAGGCCTAGTATGGAGATACAGAGTTTCAGAGAAGCAAGCTCTTTTATCTTGTTTAACAGTCTTTAGGGATGTGCCTTCTCCTGTATTGCCCCCATTGACTACAAATATCTATTTTTTAACCATTGGAAGAGATGGGGCTGAGAAAGACAGATCTTGTGCTTTTCCTTAAAGAGAGAACTGAAAGAATAGTGAGATGACACATTGTGTAAAGGCACTTGCCGCCAAGCTTGATATCCTGTTGATCCACAGAAACAACATAATGGAAAGAGATAAATAACTCTTGAAAGTTGTCTTCTGACCTCCACATGTGTTACACACACCACAGAACATGCATGTACACATATTAGTAAATAAATGAAAAAACAAATTTTGGAAGGAAAGAAATGAAATGAATACTGTACTTCATTTCCACTGTGTTCTGTTTAACAGAACATTTTCTCTACATAGTACACTTAACTGTAAAAGCACCTGAAAATATGAAATTATTTGAGAAAGTTCCAAAATTAAAGCTCTGCTACAATATTAGTGATGACTATCTCTACCTGAATATTCTCTAAGGGTATTTTCTAGCTCTCTTGAGTTGGTGATTATCACTGTACATTTTAATTGACAATTAACTTTACAATTTTTCCTGAATACATTCTGTGAATCTTGGATTTACACATGTAGTATCTTTCACAGTATCTGGGGCTTTGAATTCTTATAGCTATTGTGGCTTGAATAAGTAAATTCATCTAATTTTGTGGTCAGTTCTTGTTTTCTACCTTTACATGGGTTCTGTTGAATCAATTCAAATGGCTACCTTTGTCAAAGCAAGCACCTTTATCCACTAGCTATCTCACTGATGCCATACATTTAAATACTCTTAACATACTGAAAAGATATCAATGGACATATAGTCCAAATTATTGTAGGAAAAAAATATTGTTGGTAGTAATGTGTAAGTGGGGAAGTTGTCAGGACTACTAAGGATTTTCCTCAAAAAGGATTGTCAGCTAGACCCTGAGTTCTGAAGAAAGAATGTGAAATGGAAAGAATGAACAAGAAGGTTCACATTTCACAGTTTGGAGAATAGACCATTGTCCAGTGAATCAACTTTTTAAACTCCCATTTTCTCATAAGGACAATAGAACACAGACTTCTATGTAAATGCTGGCTATTATCATCATTGTGCAGACCAGTAAAGGCAAAATTTCAATGGAAGGGCTCTTTCTGTTTCAAAACACACAGAGACAAGTGATCAATTGAACATAAATGTGGAGCTGGCAAAACTCATTGCCCACAACGCTACTGATTTGTAATCTGTTCTGATTCAGTTTGTGCTGATTTTGATTAAACTGCATTCTCTGGGAAGAATGGGGTGGTAATAGAATTATATTAAATCAGAAACTGAAGTAGTAAGGCAGGAAGTTAAAGCATCTCTGTTACTCGCTGTTTCTCTCTTTTTTCTGATGCAGACACCAAAATCGTGCCCTCAAAGAATTTACACATGGTACAACACAGAAATAGATGCAGTACTTTGTCATTGCCACAGCAAAGATCTACTTTCTAGTGAAACAACGACTTGAAAAATGTCATGGGGCAGGGGCTGGAGAGATGGCTTAGTGGCTACAATCACTGGCTGTTTTTGCAGGGGACCCTGGTTGGAATTCTATCACCCACATAGTGGTTAGCCAGCATCCTACCTCCAGTTCCAGGAAATCCAACACCCTCTTCTGTCCTTGGCAGGCATTGTATGACATGGGCAGACTTACATACATGTAGGCAATACAGTAATACAATAAAATAAAAATAATAAATAATATATTTTTAAATGTCATAAGGATGTATGAAAGATTAGTTTTGAAAACAATAATATCTTAGAAAAAGACATCAAGCGTAATAAGCTAAATGTATCATATCACCTCAAGATCGTGGCCCTTTTCTATGGCATAATCTCATTGTAATTGAAAACAGGTGATCATTTTCTTTATTATGCACAGTAGAACCCAGAGAGGAAGGCATGGAAGTTGGCTGGCCTAGTAAGTAAATTTCTATTTTAGTATTCCAAGTCAATCAAAGAAATCTTTGGTTTATTTAAACTAATATTTTACAGATGTAAAGTCAAAAATGACAAAAGGCATTTTTCTATAACTACTTTTTAATCATAGAGGATAAAAGAACAAAAGGGTACAGAGAACCTGAATTGGAAAGCTTCTTTTACTGTAAAGTTAGAGGACTGCAGAAGCTATTTCTCACAGAGTATCTTCATGCCTGAGAACTACAAAAGCCGATGAGGAAAGACCCAGTTGAAGTTCAAAGAGCTGAAACCCCATTGCTCTGATTATTTAAATCATAGTCTGAATACAAAGACACAAGACCCAGGAGCACTGAGTGCAGAAGCTGTCCTACCTCAAGCCGAGTGTAAAGCCTCTCTCTTCTATCCTCCTCTACCCTTGTGTCCTGTACAGGCCCTGAAGGTATTCAATGCTTTTTAATATCTTAGTGTAAATAAATGTTTTTACTCATTCTGTTCTCTAAGGTCACTTGTTAATCTGTTCTCGAAACACCCTCAACAGTCACTCAGAATTACTTTTTTATCTCTCTGAGCATTTCTTAGCTCAAATTGAAAAAAATAAAATTATCACAATTATGTGTTAAGTTTTGAAGTATAACCAGTAAATCTCTTGTGAACATAATGCTGACTTATATTTCTATACAACTTTTTAAGAATATTTTTTGTTTTGAATATAAAGTAAATGTATTATGACACTTTTGCAATATTACTACGTATTGCTCAAAAGCACCTTATTTTGCTCTCACATTTTAGACTTCCTCTTCCAATATAGCCACCATTCTGTTATGTTTTAGAGAGACACACACATCTGCACACATACACACATTCACACACACACACACACAAAATTTAGATTATTTGTATGAAAGTTTATATATGATATGTGTTTTTCTGAGTTTCTACCTGTCTCACTTACCATGATGATTTCCAGATCTGTCCACTTTGTTGCAAGTGAAATAATTCCATTCCATTCTATAGCTGAACATATATATATATATATATATATATATCATTTGTAAACATTCATGTATTTGTTGATGGACATTTAGACCAATTCTATATATTTGCTAATATAATTAGTGCATTAGTAAACATGAATGTGCATAGATGTCTGTGGTAGACTCAGATTTCTTCTAGTAGAACCAAGAGTTCTCTAGATGGATCAAATGGTAATTGTAATGTTCATTTTCAGGGAGAATTTATGTTCCTTTTCATAGTAGCTGAGCTAGTTTACATTCCCATCAGAAGTGTATCACAGGTTCTTTCTTCCCACATACTTCATGGCATATCCTGTTATTTATTGATTATAACATTATGTCTGAGGTGAAAAGCAATTTTAATTGTATTTCCATGATGGTTAAGGATTTTAAACACTGTCCACATATCTATTGGCCAATCACATTACTTCATTTGAGGATTACCTGCTTTTGGTTAATTAACAAATTTATTGATTTGATGATTTCTTTTCCTGATGGTTGGCCTTTATATAACATTTTTATTAATTCTTTGAGAATTTTATACAATTTATTTTCATCATAGTCACTACCCCAACTCCTCTCAGATACAACTCCACCTCCAAACCATTCCAACTTCATTATAAAATAAAATTTATTTAAAATAGTGAAAATTTATTGAAAATAAAATTTGTCAAAGTCTAATGTGTGCTGTTCAGATTCTTTTGGCTGTGGGTCCATCCCCTGGAGAATGGTCCATCTATCAGAGGTTGCACCTTACAAAACTGACTCCCTCCCAGCAACCATTAATTGTTCAAAGCTCCTTAGGCAGGGCTGGGACTTTTTCCCACCTATTCCCTCCATGCTGGAAGATTTTGCTGGACTGAACTTGCTCAGGTCTTATGTGTACTGTCATAACCACTGTGAGTTCCTCTGTCCAAGTGTCCTGTTGTGTCAGGAAAACACTGTTTCTTCTAGTCATTCACCAAATCTGATTCTTACTATCGTTCTGCACCCTCAAATGTAATGAACATTTCACATTCTCATATTCTTTGCCCATTTAACAGTTGTGGGTCTCTCTATTTATCATCATCTGCTGCAAGAAAGCTTCTCACATAAGGACTGAGAGATGAATTAATCCATAGATAGAGCTTTAACTCATTAGGACTTGGTTTAATACTAAATCCATTTAGCAGAATTATAATAATAGGTTGTTCCATAGGACCTTTAGTCTCTTTAGTCACAGGTTCTTAGCCCCAGTACCACCACCAGTTATGTGTTCCATCTTGTAGAACAGGCTTTAAATTCAATCAAAACGTTGTTGGTTACTTCCGTAATTTTATCCAACGATTGAACCATAAGCGTAAAAATGCCTTGCCAGACCAGTCTTTATTGTAGCTTGCAGATTGCAGAGCTGGGTAAGATTGGTGATTACTTTTCTCTGTTAGTAGCATGCATAACAACTTCCAGTATTACAAAAGCTAGCCACAATCAACTCAGTGGCTGTAGTCAGTACTGTTCAGGGTCTACAGGACTCTCCTGCTCAACCACTCTAAAGAGCTACTCTGTTCTCAGAACTAAATATTTTTATTTACTACACTGTGGTGTCTAGTAGAGATATTGCCTTCCCCTTCTAGGATAAGCTCAAAAGCTCATTTTATATATGTTTATGTATGTATACGTCTATGTATATGTATATATTTTAGGGAGTTTCTAACTCAGTAGATTTCCATGCAACTTCAGAAGGTTTTTAGTGTTAGTTATCCCTCCTCATAAGCCCTCCGAATCCCTACCATCTCCTTTCACCACATTTAGCCTTCCTATTCTATTATTTCTCCTTTTCTCCTTGATAAATCTGCATTCTAATTCTCTTCAATGGAAAACCTCCCCCTTCCCCCACCCCTTACTGGTTCCTTACCTCTATGAGTATTCCAAATGAAAAACACATCTCAAACTTTCAAACATAACATTCACACATGAGAGAGAAAATGAGATATTTATGTTTCCTGGCCATGATCGTCTCATTCAGAATGACTGTTTCTTGCTATTTACATTTACCCAAGAATTAAATAATTTTTTTCTTAAAAGCTTTATAATATTCCATTGAGAAAAAATAAAGTTTTTTTTAACCCACTTATCAGTTGATAGACACATATTCATAATAGTAAGGAAATGGAAAAAAACTGAGTTTTTAACTTTCTGGATTCTTTATAGACTCTGGGTATTAATCTACTGTCAGTTCTACAACCGACCATATCTCTCTTCCTTTCTGAAGGGTGTCTCTCCATTCTTCTGTTTTTTTTTTTTTCTTTTACTGTAAAGAAATATTTTCATTTTATGTGAGTCCCTTTGCCAGTCTTTTGGCTTATCTCCTGAACCACTGGATTTCCTTACAGAAATTCTTTACATATGCCTGCATCTTGAAGTGTTTACCTTATTGTTTTCCTAATGCAAATTCACTCTTTTCTTTGGTCCAAAAAAATTATTACGTGTATTTAGTGTGTATGTATGTGTACACATGTGTCAGGGTGTGTGTGTGGAGGGTCAGAGGATAACTTTTTTAAGAACTGGATCTCCATTCTGCCATGTGACTAGTGGGGATCAAATGCAGGTCATCAGGCTTTGTGACAAGTGCCTCACCCCTGAGTCATCTCTCCAGCTCTTTAATCATTATTAATTGTTTTTCTGTAGTTTGAAAATGGATATTTTATTTTGATCTTATGCACATGAATATCCAGTTTCCCCAGCACCACTTGTTGAAGATATTATTTTAGTCTTCTTTATCAAAAATCATGTGGATGTAGCTATGTGGGTTTATTTCTGAGTCCTCTATTCTAATCCATTAGCATACATGTCTGTTGTGTCAGTATTAAAGCCACATATCTTGATAAATCATGAGGGGAGAATTTTTCCATTCTACCCTATTGATTTCTTGAGCCAAATAGTATGAAATGTGTTTTAATACTGAGAAATGATGTGTGCTTTGTGCTTACTCTGTCTGTATCCTAATAAAAAAAAGTCCAGACCTATTTTCACTGAAGAGTCTAACAACTACCTGTAAATGAAAAGAAAATGTGGAAAGGAAATGTGGATAAAACGTGCTGTTGTGCTGAAGCCTCAGTCTCTCCCAGACCGAGCTATTATCAGACACAATGAAGAAAAAGGCACCGATAAGATGGGACACAGAGCTGAAAGCTTCCTCTGTCCTGGTACCTGACTCTCAGGGAAGAGAAGGATATTTCATACTTTTTTTTTTTCCAAATTGGTGAAGGAGAACAAATGAGAAACTGGTAATTTGACTACATACTAATTCTACCATTTTTAGAAATGGTCAAATTGCACTATGCTCATTTCTAGAAGTGAGAAACATAAACAAAAGCAATCTGGACTTTTCTGCATTACTTCTAATAATCTATTGAAATTGAGTATAAAAGGACAAAACTGCATATACTTATCTTAATTCTGTGAGAGTTTCAGAAAGACAACTTTGATTATATTTTTAATTATTTAATTTACATTCAAAGGCTTGAGAAAATAGATCTATTGTGCTTAGCTGTAAAGTAGAATTTTGTATTCTGTCTTTCCTTTTATTTAATCAATAATAAACATGTCACCTGCCTGTCTGTGCATTCTTAAACGAAGAAGGAAATGAAATCCAAAAGCTGTCAGTATACATATTGAAATTAGCAGACTTTAAGAGTATAAAAAAGCCTTGTGAGAAATCCAAATGCATAGCCAGTGAGAAATTAAAAAGAAACAGATATCAAAACCAAAGGTGCAAAACAGGGAATAAAAATCTTGGCTTACCACTGAGTTACTCTGATAATACAGTAAAGAGTAAACACGTTCATTTTTACCTCAAACATAAATTTGATTTTTATGTATTTTAAAGAAAACTAAGCAACCTTTTGGTTTAGTCAATGAAGACTGTATATCGCCTATTGCTCCAAACCACTCTCATATTTTAACAACATGGTAATACAAGGAGTTACATGGGCAGTCTTCATTTGTAAAAGAAAATATGTACAGAACTGAGTGGACCATCTAGGAGGTTGATGGTACAGACTGACTGCTGAGAAACACTGACTGGACATTGCACATGCATGCACATCTTTTTCCATAAAGACGTAACTTTAGGTATTCATGCTTAAGTTTTGCTGGGCTTATTTCTCTATCTGATCTGGTTACAATCCACACAGATTTTTCAGTACTTTATCCCATGTGCCATTCAGTCTTCTTGCATAAGTGTATATCTGAAAAATAGCAGGGCCTGCATGTGGCAAATTTTTTGCATGAATGAAAGGTAGACCTCATTAGACTTTTTCTGACATCTCAAACTTACTCCACATCAGTAGTTAAGAAGGGTATTGGGGGCCTCCTAACATCTTCCTTTCTCAGTTTGTTGGGAGATTATCCTTGAGCATTACTTGTTGGAATTTTTGGACTGTACATTATTGAATGTTTGGGACACAATTTTGAAGAGCAAACCCAGAGGTTATTATGGCAAGAGAGGTGGGGACTGATTTTGTTAGAGTTCTATGAATTCTCTCTGGTATAAATGTTCTGGTTAGACAAGATATCCCAGAATTCACAGGTGTCACAGAAATGTGGTTCTCACTCTCACATGCCCCTCTATTTCCATAGCCCCTGACACAGAACTCTAAGAAGTGTCCCTGAAATTCATTCTTTCCTGTATTATTTCTCGCTGACAGCTAAGAAGGGCTCCACAGTATATGTTTCGCCCAATGATAGAAAAAAAGAAATTTTAAAAGAGGCTTATTCATACATGAATAAGTAAGGTGAAATGTTAAGTCCAGTGAGGAGCAGGAAGAGCATCTACTTCAACCTCTTCAGTCTATAAGATTGGAAACTTCCAGAAAGTTCTAACTTTCTGGTTTTAGCAATTCATTTATTTTGTGGCTATATGAACAGAATTCACTGATGCCCTTATTATCAATATAAATTCTGAAAAGGTTTACTCTTAAAGAGTCTGCTGTACGTAAATTTAAAATCTATGTCTGGCAAGATAAACCAGTGTTGCAACCTTGATTGCATATTTATAAACTAGTGTTCAGGGAAGTTAAAACATTTTTCCAGTATATAGAATCTATTCTGTACACAGAGTGTGGAATCTTTTTACTAACATTAAGTCATCTAGCAAAGACCTCCACACAATGCATATATCTACAGTATGTGGTACTTGAATAATAATAATATCAACACAAGGGAAACTATCGTCACTGATATTTGTCTTTGTTTTTCTTTGGTCTAACAAAGTACTAGAGAGTAGGTAATTTATAAAGAGCAGAAACTTATTTCTCACAGATCTGGTGATCGGGAATTCTTTGATGAAGCTATTGACAAATTTTGTTGCCTCCTGAAGGTTGCTCCTCACACTCTGACTTTTTTGCCTTTACAATCTCAATTATTGATATAAGAAAGGGGAAATGGATAGATTTGAAAACTTTTGTTTTTATATAACTCACTATAGAAAAAACAAAAACACATAGAAAAACATAATTTTGAAATCTCAAGGAATTTGTGAGTATTCCTTCTGCTTCCCAGCTTGTACAAACCACAATATTAAATGAGTTAATGTTGTTGAATTAAATAACTTCAGCTAATGAGGCTGATCATGTAAGATAATTGATTACTACCAATAAACTCTAATTAAAAAATCATAAAGAAACCTCATAGCTGAACAAAGTAAATATTATCAACCATTCTTTTGCTGGTCTATCAACAGTAATTTCCTCCAAGGATAAAATTAGCACCTTGTTGGGGAAGAATCAGTACATTTGACCTTCAAAACATTTCAAATGTGCAGATGTTGTCATTCTTGGGGATTGTGATTTCAGACTTCCCTAGCATTCTAAGTTCAGGGAGTTAAATGGCAAAAGGATATTTGGTTACTGCTAAGTATGTTTGTGTGGGAAGATTACTGTGAAATATACATGTAGGAAGAAGGCAGAGAGCAAACATTTCTATTGTTCAAGCCATCGATGTGCAATCATTTCCTATAGCAGTCATGGGAAAATAGTCTACCTCCTTACCAGCAACCAGCCCATGCTGGAAACAGCTGCACTGAACTCTGAATGTTTGATACAATCCCCACAATTCTTACTTTGTCTCCTCTCCAGCCCGCCTAATCACACTTAAAAATGCCCAACATGCTCAGTATTATAGTTCATTTTTCACTTTATCAGATAGTTCATACCACCCAAACTCAACACATCATATTTAACTTGCATGCATACTATGTAATAGGTGATGTGATATAGTGTGGTGGTGGTGGTGGTGGTGTGTCTGTGTGTGTGTGTGTGTGTGTGTGTGTGTGCATGTGTGTATGTTCTCCAAATATAGACCATAGTAATATCTTTGAAGAAAGGAAAATAGATTATATAAGTCCAATAAAAACAAAATAAAAAAAAACCCAGTCTAATGTTTGTAGGGTAGGGGAGGTATAAAGTAGAAGACTGAGGCAGAGAGATTCCCAGAATTCTTGTGATCACAAGAGACAAAAAAATAGACACACATATTAGACCTATTTATTCACTGTGGATTGGAAACAACTGAGACATCAAATCCCCTTTTATTCGGTGTCTCTAAAACTACTGAATGTGGTCCACCCAAATCATTATGGCATTAAATTGGACTTTTTTACTAGAAAATGAAGCAATATTTAGAGTCATTTTATAATAAGAGTGTTAACTAAAGCCAAAATTTCCTTGTACATTCAGAAGGAAAGATTTCCCTCTCTCTGCTTTTCACCATTCATAGCAGAAATAAGAAGGTGGATCTTCAGACTAGTTGTTGGAAAGAAAAATTAATCCTCTATACACCACATCAGCATGAGTTGTGAAAAAAGTTTTGTATCCCAACTACCTTCTTCAATTAGCCCCGGATGATCAAGCTTTATTTTCCTTAGGAAAAAATAAGTGCCGTAATCTTCATAATTTGTGAGAAATAAGCAAGAAAGATAAAGTAAGGCAGTTTCAGAAAACATGCTTAAAGTGAGGGAAATTGAACACACAAATACATGCACAAACAAACATACAATGCATGTTTCCTCCTGCCACTCTTTACTGTACTTAAGATCATCACTAATCCTGTCTTGATACAGAGCCTTTAGAGACTGAGCATCAGATATAATATCCTGACTTCGAGGGAATTAAGTAGAGGCAATATTTCTTTTGAAAAAAATTATTTTATTCATTTTTATTTTGTGTATATGAATGTTTTGCTTACATGTATTTAAGTGCACCCATGTTGCAAAATATGAATGGAGGTCAGAAGAGGGTATCAAATCCCCTGGAACTGGAGTTATGGATGGTATTTAGCAGTAATGTGGGTGTTCTGACTCAAACTCGGGTTCTCTGCAAGAGCAGCCAGTGCTCTTAACCGCTGAGTCATCTCCCCAGCACCAACAATTTTTATCTGCATATTCATGGATACCTGAATAGTGAGTGACAATATATAATGCTTAGGAAATGATAGTCAATTTTGTCTTCCAAAAAATTCTCCACTGGGCCATAAGGCCACTACCATCACTCTCGCTATAACATTGCACATCCTTTGTGCAAGAGGAACCATCCACGCCTGTATACCCCAAAACTTATTTCCTGTAGAGAGAAGAAGGAACTACTTAATGTGGTGAGGCAAGCAGAGTCTTTTTCACAGCCCAATAGAAGACATGCAATGAAATATCCAAGTCAGAACTCTAAAGTTAACCACGATTTTAGCCATACACAGCCTAGTGGATGGCTTTTGCATTTGAATTCCAGTATGCTCTATTCTTTGTAAATGATGGACATATTTGGAAATGGAAAATAGTATAAATTTAACCTCTAATTTTCTTGTAGTTATTTTAGATCTATGTTGTGTAATAATTCACTTAGTTCAATAAAAACACCTTTTATCAAAACAGATATAGAACTAATTTGAACAAAGGATGAAAGCTTAAGCTGTAGATTCCTAGACAGGGAAAAACTCAGTACATATATACATACGTTTATTGTATGTAATATAATGTATTTCATTAACAATTTCCTAGCAGACTAAAGCTCTGTGATGACTGGAATATGGCTATATTAAATTTATCTCTATACCCATGTTAATACATATGTCAATATGACAAATATCACATTGGAATTAAATTCAAAGTTTAATTCCTAGTTTATTATTGGTCAAAATTTTAAGCAAAGAAAACTTTACTACCAAAAGTTTGTCATCTCAAACTACACAAATAGTAAGACATTCCTTTTCCACAAAATATGCTATTATGTTTCATAATGCTGGTACTGAGACTGTGCAAACAATGGTCTTGTTGCTTATCATTGAGGGCCCATAAACAGGGGTGTTATTTCCTCCCAAACAGGCTATATGCTCTTCAAGCCTCTGGTCATGGTTTGGGGAATAGATAGATGATTTTCATGATACAGAACATAATGATGAATTTTTTACTAAAGAAATGGGAAGATGGCAGATTGCGGCATTTGGTTTCATAATAATCCATATTGCTTGTATTTGAGTATGACAAAAATCGTACTGAACAAATGTTATGGAAACTAAGTAGCTGCTGCATTTTACTCTTTTTTTGGTCTTTTTGAGACAGGGTCTCCCTGTAGCCCCAGCTGTCCTGGAACCCACTATGTAGACCGGGTGGCTTTGAACTCACAGAGATCTGCCTGCCTCTGCCTCCTGAGTGCTGGGATTAAAGTGTGCGCTATCATGTCCTGCACGTTTTACTTTTATGACTATGAGAACTGCAGAGAAAGCTCTGAGCTCCATGGCCAGTGCTCACCGTACTAGAAGAATTGTAAAGCAGCATAGTGAAGTTGGGCTTTAATCTCTCAGAGCAGCTGAATGCCTAACCCAGAAAGAAGCCACAGTAGACTGAAACTAATGTTTTCTTTCCTCCAAGTACTTTTAAAAAATAAATCAGATTTAGTTGCATGGAAAGATAAGATGACTGACAGACATAAAACGCTTCTGTGAGTGTTAGAACATGAGGAAGGAATAGTCTAAGCCTTGGGGAAATTTGGATGCATGAGGGGCTGGGGAAACTCTGATTCCTTTGATGTCTTTAATTAAAATACTACATAAACATTTTAAAAACTTTTCTATATTTTTTAAATAATTTATTGAGAATTTCATACAGGGATATAAGCATATAAGGTGTTTCGATCAAATCCATGCCCACTCCCTCCCCTCCAACTCCTCCCATAACTCCCTGTCACTTTTTACTGATAACTTCATGTACTCTTTCTTCTTTTATTTTTGAAGTGGGACTTTTTGCTACTCTAATATTCCCCCCCTCTGAAGAGGTAACCCTAAAATCTTTTAAGGATTAGATAAGAGCTCCCAAATACTTTTGATATTTTTGGCCTTTGGAACAGAGTATGTTACAAAGAGGCCCAAGAATATTTTGACTTTTAGCCAAGAAGCTGGCTACATTTCTTTGGGGTCTTTTTACACTAACCACCTAGCAAATTCCTACCTCCTATTCTAATCACACCATCCTCTATAGAGGTTACTCAGCTTGTGGATAGGGAATTGGGATATAGGCTGCTCTGGCTTCTTCCATGCTGAACAGAGGCACAGGGTGAGGCAATTGGGTGCCCCTTCATTAGGTCTATCTAAAGGACTCCCAAATTCCATAACTGTTATCTGTAGTGGGAAAAGAAAGTCCTTGGTGGTGAATGGGAAATGTGAAGGAGAAGTAAAGGCAAGTGTGGTTAGCAGTACAAGTTCTAGACAAGAAACTAGACAAAAGTCAGAACAGGGCAATTTTCAAATGTTCATATGAAAGTTCATTAGAACAAGCCTTTACCCAGCATAGGTCAAGCCTTCTTTTCCTAGCCTTCCCAAATTGTATACTTTAGCCCTCCCCAAATTCAGGAGTCCGTGTGTAGTGGCTGAATGCTCTAATGAGGATCCAACGACCCTGCTTGCTCCTCTTTTAATGAAAGAGCACTACCAACAACAAGCTCAGTTGTGACAATGTTTAGCAATTAGGCACTGCTGAAGTCGTGATGATGGTAGTTATTTCATTCAGAAGAGACTGCTTTACAGTATCATCTTATTAAAAGGACCTAGAATTTAAGGATTTAGTGCTAGGATCCACAAATGAGAGAGAACATACATCTTTTATTTTTCTGAGTCTATGTTGCTTCACTTAGTATAAAGGTTTCTGGATCCATCCATTTACCTGAATATTTCATTATTTCATCTTTCTTTACTGCTATCTTCATTGTGTAAATATACCACATTTTTGTTAACCACTTATCAGGTGAAGGGGTGCTTAGGTTGCTTCCATCTCTTAGCTATTGTGAAAAGAGCAGCAACAAACATGGTTGTACAAGTGTCTCTATAGTAGTATGAGTCCTTTGGGTGTATGCCAAGGAGTGATATAACTGGGTCATATGCTAGGTTCAGTTCTGATTTTTGAAGAGTTCCTCACACTGTTATGAATGAATCATCCCCTTTCTCTACATCCTTACCAACATTTGATATCTTTTGTTCTCTTGATCCTAGCCAGTCTGTTTGGGGCAAGGTGATACCTTATGGTGGTTTGAATTTGCATTTCCCTGATTACTAACGATGTTGAACACTTTCTGAGATGTTTCTTAGCCATTTTTGTTTCTCTGCTTAGATCTTTAGCTCATCCTTTGTGTGTCATTTGGTTTCTCAAGTCTTTGTTTTTGAGTTCTTTATATATTCTGGATGTTAAACCTCTGTCAGATGTGTCATTGGTGAAGGTTTTTTTTCCCCATTCTGTGGGTTTTCTCTTCACTTTTTTGATTGTTTCTTTTGCTATACAGAAACTTTTTAGTTTAATGAGGTCCCATTTTTTGATTGCTGACCTTAGTTCCTGAGCAATTGATGTCCGATTTAGAAAATCCTTTCGGACCCCTATATCTTGTAAGCTACTGCCAATATTTTATTCTAGTAGTTTCAGGGTTTCCAGTTTCACATTGAGAACTTGGATCCACAGGGAGTTGACTTTTGTGTAAGGTGAAAGATAGGATCTAGTTTCATTCTTCTGCAGATGGAGGTCCAATTTTGCAGCACCATTTGTTGAAGATGCTCTCTTTCCCCCACTGTGTATTCTTGGCACCTTTGTCAAATACCAGGTGGCTAAAATTGCATGTACTTGGGTTTGGGTCTTCAATAATATTCCATTGATCTATGTGTCTATTTTTGTGCCAGTACCATGCTGTTTTTATGACTATATTTCTGTAGTATACTTTGAAATCTGGTATAGTAATCCCCACAGTGCTACTCTTTGTGCTCAGAGTTGCTTTGGCTATCCGGGGTATTTTGTGATTCCAAATGAATTTAAGGTTTCTTTTTTCTAATTATGTGAAGTGTTTCATGGGGATTTTGATTGGGATTGCTTTGAATCTATATATTGCTTTTGGTAGGATGGTCATCTTCACAATATTAAGTCTTCCAATCCATGAGCATGGGAGGTCCTTCTATCTCCTGGTGTCTTCGTCATTCTCTTTCTTTAATGAGTTAAAATTTTCATTGTAGAGATATTTGGTGTCTTTGGTCATATTTATTCCAAGACATTTTTTTGCAACAACTGTCAATGGGAGCATTACCCTTTACTCTTTCTTCAATTGCTTTTTATTGGTATATAGAAAGGCTATTGATTTTCGTAGATTGATTTAATAACCTGCCACTATACTGAAAGTGTTGATCAGTTCTACAAGTTTTCTGGTGGAACTTTTGGGATCTCTTAGGCATAGTATCATATCATCTGCAAAACAGGGATAGTTTTATCTCTTCTTTTCCATCAGTACTCCTTTAACTTCCTTCTGTCTTATTGCTATAGCAAGAGTTTCAAGCACTATGTTGAAAAGGAGTAGAGATAGTAGACATTCTTGTCTAGTTCCTGATTCTAATGGGAATGCTTCTGGTTTTTCTCCATTTAGAATAATGTTGGCTGTGGGTTTGTTGAATGTAGCTTTTATTATGTTGATGTATGTTCCCTCCAGTCCAATTCCCTCTAGGACTTTGAACATAAATGCATGCTGAATTTTGTCAAAAGCCTTTTCTGCATCTGTTGAGATGACCATGTGGTTTTTGTCTTTGAGATCATTTATATGTTTTAATACATTTATTGACTTATGTATGTTGAACTATCCCTGCATCTCTGCATCCCTGCATCTCTTGATCATGGTGGATGATCTTTTTGATGTGTGTCTGTATGTGGTTTGCAAGTATTTCATTGAATATCTTTGTGTCTATAAATTTTTTGGTTGTGCCTTTACCCAGTTTGGGTATTAGAGTGATGCTGGCTTCATAGAAGGAATTTGGGAGTTCTCCCTCTGTTTCTATCATTTTGAATAATTTAAGTAGTATTGGTTGGATGACTTCTGTAACTGTCTGGTAGAATTCTGTTGTACATCTATGTGTGCCTGGGCCTTTGTTAAGTTGGGAGGCTTTATATTACTGTTTCCATTTCCTCATATGTTATGGGTCTGTTTAAACTGTTGATCTCTTCTTGGTTTTATTTTGGTGGGTCCTATGATTTTAGATATCCATCCATTTCTTTTAGATTTTCAAATTTAGTACAGTATATGTTTTAAAAATATTCCCTTATTATGGTCTGGAACTTTTGCATATCTGTTCTGATGTTTTCCCTTTCACCTCTGATTTTGTTAATTTCAATTTGTTCTTTCTTTCTTTTGCTTAACTGGGTTAGGGGTCTGTCTATCTTGTTTAGCTTTTCAAACAATGAGCTCTTAGATTCATTGATTTTGTATTGTTTTCTTTGTTTCTATTTCATTAATTTATGCTCTGATATTGTTATTTCTTCTCTTCTGCTGGTTTTGAGTTTCATTTGTTCTGGCCTTTCCAGAGTCTTCGGTTGCATGTGTTAGGTCATTTATTTATGCTATTTCTAATTTTTTAATGTATGCACTTAAAGCTACAAACTTCCTTCTTAGGACTTCTTTTAAAGTGTCCCAGAGGTTGTTTTGTGTTGTACTGTCATTTTCTTGAATTCCATAGTAATCCTCCTTATCTGTTCTGACTAGTTTTACTTTGAAGTCTACTTTGTCAGATTGCAACCCCTGCTTGTTTCTTAGTGCCATTTGCTTGGAAAATTCCTTTCCATCCTTTCACTTTAAGGTAGAGCCTGTCCTTGAAGGGGACATGGCCTTCTTGCATACAACAAAAAGATGGGTTTTGTTTCTTAATCCATTCTGTTAGCCTGTGTCTTTTGACTGGGGAGTTCAGTCCATTGATATTTAAGGTCATTATTGAAAGATGTGTATTGGTTACCATCATTTTGATTGCTGATTTTGTTCTTTGTCTAATTTTGTGTTTCCTCAATTATATCTTTATTTATTTTCTTTCATTGTCCCTGGGGTACAATTGTTCCTTTCTCCTCTCTTTGTATTGCGTCAAGTATTCTTTGAAGTGCTAGTTTTGTGGACATGTATTCATTTGGGCTTTTCATGTCATGGAAGATTTTTCTTTCCCCCTCAACTATAATATATTTTTTCCTGGGTAAAGTATTCTGGGTTGGCATCAATTATCATGTAGAAAATACCTTGGTCCAGGCTCTTCTGGCTTTCATAGCTCGCATTGATAAGTCAGCTGTAAAATTAATGGGCTTTCCTTTTTATGTGACTTGTTTTTCTTTTACTACTTTCAGTATTCACTCTTTGTTCTGTATATTTAGTGTTTTTACTATGCTATGTCATGGAGAGTTTCTTTTCTGGTCCTATTTGGTGTCTATGTGCTTCCTGTATTTATTTGGGGATGTCTTTCCTTAATTTCTGGAAATTCTCTTCTACAATCCTCTTTAAAATCTGGTCAATAACATTAACCTGAAATTCTCCTTCCTCTATGCCTATGATGCTTAGATTTGGTGTTTTCATGGTGTCCCACATCTCTTACATATTCCATTCCTGTATTTTGTTTAATTTTTCATTTTTGCTTGAGCAGTCCAATTCTTCTACTTTATCCTTCAGTGTTGATATTTTGTTTTCCTTTTCATTCATTCCTATTATGAGGCTTTCCCCTGTTGTTTCAAGTTGGCTTATTGAGTTTTTCATTTCCTTCATTTCTGCAATGTTTATTTCTCTTTTGTGAATTCATTCAGAAGTTTATCCCTATCTTCTTTCAGTTCTTTCATTTTTTTCATGTGTTCTTTAAATTCGTTGAATTCCTTGATCATGTTAATGATTGTTCCTTTAAAGTCTTTGTCCTGGGTTATCTCTAGGGGTTTCTCCTTGTAGAATTCTTCTACAGGACTGGTGGAGTTTGATGGAGACATAGTGTTTTGGCTTCCCCTTTTATTATTCTTTTACTGTGATTTTGGCATGTGGATTTTTGTTGTTGTTTGTGATTCTGATATGAGAATTAAGTTGAAGTATGGTTCTGTTTGTATTATTGGTATGCCTTGGTCCTTTTCTTATTGCTTATATGAAGCTGGTGGTCCAGGTTTCAGTTTCTCTCAGGTTTTATTTTTGAGGGAACTGATGGCTTCAAATCAGCTACTCAAGAGCACCCACAGAAGCCCAAGTGAAGTCCCAGTCAGGTACACTCAGGCTTCCTTCTAAGGTTTGGACCCCTACTACTAGGAACTCAGAGAAAAATATGGGAAGCTCCCTAAGGGGGGGGTGATTTTGGAACTCTTAGTTCATCTGCTGAATTCTCAGACCCTATGCCATATGGAGGCCAGAAACAGGCACTCTCTGGTGGTCTGATGAGACGACAGCACAGATGGGAGACAGAACCCACACTCTCAGGCTGTCTGCTAAGATCCCATCCTTATCCTTCCAAAGCCAGGTCTGCCTTGGGGCCTTGGGAGGGGCCTCATGCAATCTTAGTGAGGGGGTTGGGTATGGTGCAATTAAGGGAAGCTCACTACCAAGTGGAGGCAGGATCCAGGCACTGTCAGGCAGACCCCTGAATTCTAAGCCCCTATGAAACCTTTTCTATATTTTTAAAATATATTCTTCATGATTTAGCTTGTAATCTACATTTCCTAGCTTCCTTCACATTTTTTGTACATATTTTTTTAATTTGCACTGATATTTGCTGTTTGTAAAACCAGTGTCTTTAAATCAATCTACAAGTATTATCTATACCAAATCTCTACTTTATCATGGATGGCCTAACTATGTTTATTGATGAGCTCAATTCAGTTCAGCAAAGATTTTAGTGAGTAATGCTTGATTAAAATACTGCTGTGCAAACTTCACATAAAGATTTTATATTCTATCAATGTCCTTAGTTGTCATTTCTGGAATTTCTGTGAAAGTTTTATCGGATGAATGAGATATAATATAATTCAAAACCATGGAAAAAGACATGACACAGATTGTCTTTGTCACTTAATTTGTTTTTAAACATGTCTATAATTGGCTGACTCAGAATAGCTGAGTAAGTAAAATTGCATAACAGAACTGTTCCCATCACATTTACAGAGAATGTTTTCTCTTGATTAAATTATACGTTTAACATTTACCTAAATAAGATATATATTCACAATTAATGTTAATATAAAGCATATTGCTATAGTATAGAAGACTTACTCATATTTAGATTACATACTGTCTGTATCTTATATAGTAAAGTTTTGCTTCGGTTGTATTAAGTGCTGTAACATAGTGAGTGCATCGGTGAATGTTTCAGGAAGATACTGACAAGCTTCTCTGTTGATGTATATTGATTTATTGATAATAAAGAAAAAGATACCAGCCCAGGCTGATTTCTATGCATCAAGAACCATTTTTATTTCACAAAATGTAATGTTCTTAATGAAAAAATAAAGTACCTTTCACATATCTCCTTATCAATTCCAGATAAAGAAACTTATTTGGCATAAAACTCAACTGCCAGATGTTTCAATTCATGTGAAACTGGACTGTACAACACCACGGGCCTGTTTTATTTAGGAGATTTATTGTCTTCAGACATTTGAAAGAGTTCTTCTCATATGATTACATGATCACTAAGTTAAACTATTACAGACTTCAGGACTATACACAGTACAATAAGCATAACAAAACAGCAACAGCAGCAATGAACACTGGGAGGGGAAGAAAATCTTATTTCCAGGGGTGTCATGTTATATACAATATTTTTCAGACAATAGATATATGTGAAGAACATGGAAAGTATGACACACACAGAGAAAAGTAAGCAATCGATTATTTTTTTCTTAATAAAATAGTCACACTGGGTTACTAGATCAGTTATTTTAAATAAGGTCAAGAAAACAAATAAATCCTATCTAATGAGGTAAAAGAAATCACCAAAATTGTACTTTGAGTGTTTTGCAAATGGAGACTATCATTAAGGCTCAAGGGCCATTGCAGAAAAGGGGCCAGAAAGATTGTAAGAGCCAGGGTTGGTTCCTGAGCATAGGGAAGCAGAGGCTTTCAGGTCACTGGAAGCCTGCACATGTGAACCTGTAACAAGTGAGCACAAGATCCACCGCAAACCAATCAATCAGTCAATGGTCCTGAGTAGAGGAAGGGAAATGGGCTTCGGGCTGGCCCTAGTCTGGGAACTGTTGGAGACTGATTACTACTGAGTGAGGGAAAGTAGACCTTACTTATGATCTCTAGATAGGCTGACTAGGCTCCAGTGGATGAATGTGCACAGAAGGACATCTGAGTACAGATGGTTGACTGAATAGGAGGTAACATGTATGGCAGAATATATGAGGTTCTGGTGACGGGAGGCATAGATGGGAGAGGAGGTCTAAATTTGATTAAGAATGGTAGCAAGAAATGTAAAGATGCTCAATAAAAGAAAATAAACCAAAATAAAATAAAATAAAATTTTTGAGGAACAAATTGAATGAAGAAGCATAAAAGCACATTGTTCACTGTCTTCATTTCTTCTCTGATTGCTGAGAAAACACCCGATCTAAAGCAGCTAAGGGAGAATTAGTTTAAGTTAGCAACAATTGAAAGATATAATTCATCATGTCAGGGTAGTCAAGCCAATAGGATCTTGAAGCAGCTGTTATATCACATTCACAATCAGGAATCCGAAAGAAATGAATGCTTGTGTTCAGTTCATTTCTTCCTTTTATACCGTCTAGGACACCACCCTATGGAATGAGGATACTCACTGTGGATGAATCTTCACACCTCAATTAAACTAATCAAGATTATCTTCACACTGGCAATCACAGATCTCCTCTAGTTGCCAAATGAGAATAATCATCATAAACAGAAGGAAAAGCAAAAATTACAAAAACAAATATAGCTTGATTGATACCTCTTGCCAGGAATATACAACCTTATGACACTACAATATAATATTGTCATTTACCAATATTTGGGGATGCATTCACAGCTAAATTGAACATACCAGAATCAAGTCAAAGAACAAACAGAAAGATGATTGAAAGAAATAAAAATTAAAGACCTTTGGGACCATATAGACCTCCATGAAACACATCAATATCTATGTAAGAGAAGAGCAGGAAGAAAGGAAAAGAGGAAACGACAGGACAGATATCTAAATTCTTGATGATTATAATCATCTTTAATGATTGCAATTTGTTGAGCACATTATTTCATACAGCTGAAAAGTTTCACAAATTCCAAGCAAAATAAAGCCAACCAACACACACCTAGATAGATCCTAAGCTGTCATTGTTGGAAGTCATAACGATGAGACAAATGAATGATGTTCCAAATAACAAATGGAAAAGGCTTTCACACAAGAATTCTTTAATCAAGTTTGGCTTTAATCTCCACACTTGTGGAATCAAGACCAGACTGGACTGCATAACAAGTTCCAGGACAGTTGGAGCCAGAGGGAGATATGGACTCAAAACACACACCAAGAAAAATTTTAAAATTTCTATAACTAGTAAAACTCTATCAAAACCAAAAGTTAAAATGTTCTTAAGAATCAAAACTGGAACACCCCATTTTTAATAGGCTCTACAAATTGCAATCGGTCCTTAAAAATGAATTGATGAACTGAAAGCAGCCTAGAATTCATAGGAGCAATTAGGGTATAGATGAAGATGACCGCTCAGTAGTCTGTGATGATGCCATGGTAAAATTTCCTTTGAAGCAGTTTCTGTACATGTAACATCTCATTCTACCAACCAAGAGAAGCTGCCAGCTGTCTCTGTGCCTTTCATTCACCAATGCTACTGAGGACTTCAGTGACAAACATTAGTTCTAACTCAGAAGTCTTACAATTGTTTTAAAAACAAGGAACCATCTTCTCTTGAGTGTCATTTCTCCATGATTTTGTATCCTGCACTAAGATATCAGCCTGCTGCTTGCCTAATGCCTATAAATGTTTTCCCACTGCTAGAATAACAGTGTCCACACCTTTTTTTCTTTGAGATGTGCTTTGCCCTTTGAAATTTTGTATTGTCTTTTCTGGTCATGCCTTTTCTTTTACACTGAGAACAAATGTATTCATGTTTATTTATTGTTGCAGTATATTCCTTGGGCCTTTTATTTTAATCTATGAATTTCCTACCTCTTCAGTCATGTGTAATCTGATTCAAAACCATCACTTTTGTGATGCAAATCTAAATTTGTAGATTTGGAAAGCAGGTAAAAACATTTAATATATCTTGTCAGACTCATTTTATATAACTGAGAGGGTTGGATGACATGATTGATCCCAAATTCATACAAATAATCACATTCTCTTGTCTCTAAATACAAGACCTCTATGTAAGAGAATAGCTGGGAGAAAGGAGGAAATATTGTAAAAATAGGCTTTCACGTTCACAGTGCAACCAAATCAAGCCAGCAGGTTGCAGACTTACTCTTTGTCAGCCTTTTCTTTTTTGTTCCTTTCTTTGACTGATATTTTAAAATCAAAAAAGGCTTCTTACGAAACAGTTTGGAAACAATGGAGAGGTCTTGCACATCATTGGTTTCCAAGCACAGCAAAAGCCTGTCACTTTTGGTTCCTGTCAACATCTCAGTAGTGCCTGCTGCCTTTATATCAGAAGCTTACCACGTATCCAGTGAGGCTACTGTTGCCAGGTACATTTGCAGGATCACTTTGTCAGTGTGTTATATAATTTCATTAACAATTTAGTATGTTCTATAGCACAACAAAGGCAGGACAGAGCTAAAATAAACACTCAACAGAAAAGCTAACATATACACGAATGCACCTATTCAAATTCAGGTATTTGAGGTTATATGACTGAAGTAGATGTAGAGGAACATGGTTATCTGGATATGCCTGAGGTCAAACAACCCATCTTTAATCCAAGTTTTACCATATGATAGCTGAGTAACATTGGGGAAATCTCTTATGCTACTAAGGTATGGGTTTTTCATTTCCTAAAATAAATATGACAGGGTATTTGGACAAATGAAAGAAAATGAATGGAAATTTACAGCAAAGAACCTAATAAATGCTCATTATTGAGATTTATGGCTGGCTGGGAGCTAGTTCTCCACACTGCTGGTGCTAGTGCAGACCTTTTCCATTACATAAGTCTTTCACACTCACCATATCTTACATGTCACCCTGTTCCTGGTCCCTGCTGCTTTGTAATGGAAAAGTTTCGTGCAGTGCAGAAGTTTAGAAAGGGCTCATATCCAAGCAGTTAATGAACAACTGAACATTTTCAACATTCTGTGCTAGCCAAATATACCCCCTAAAATTTTTATATGTGGAATCTGAAGATTGCCCTGTGTGGGCAGCAGCTCGTTGAGTCTTGTATTTAGTATTAGCGTGGATAGTACTAGATGGCTTATGTCCAATTAGCCATAACTGTAAAAGACTAAAAAAAGAGGATAATCAAATTTCATGCTTCACTAGGTAAATCAATGACTGTGGAAGTATAGCTGATCTTTTCAAATACTGCTAAGAGCCTTGTACATTTCGTTGGCCACCTAAGAGGCTGGTTATACCTCTGTTAAATCAATAATATGCAGTAACTTTCTGGACCCTTAAACCAGATAGCTGAAGTCAGTGCCTAGGAGCAGCCAGACTTCACATTCTCGGGATTCACATTCTCTCTCCATTTCCAGGAATTTAACCCTGAATATTTTCTTATGGCTTTGCCAGCTGCGTGGGTGATAATTCATAATTCAGGCTCAGGGAACAGAGATGCTTTTGAGACAGTATTTCCTAGAATCTGAGGTAATATAGGGCTATGTTTCTGGAAGATTGTATGGTTCATTTCCCCAGAATTAATGAATATAACAACAAAAACAACAACAACAACAATAATAATAATAACATATCAAAAGTAAAGAAAATTGATGGGGCATTAAAAGAAGGAGAAAGGAAAAGTAAAGCTTTTCAAACTAATACTTAAACATACTTCTCAATCTGGAAGGAAGAGCCCTAGAATTGCTTTGGTAACATGTGACTTTGGAGAAAATGGTGCACACAGATCTGTGAGAATTCCTCAGCAAGGGGATCAAAAATGAATACAGCAGTCTGAAAAGTGATTGGGATATAAGGAAATTGTTGGAATCACTTCAGTAACCGGTTTTTGCTTGTTGAATACATCAAGAGGGCTTCTTCATTCCAGACATGATCCTTTTGAAGCATGCACTTTGTATATAATAGCTTACAAATATAAGTGAATAGTAAAGATAATAGCTACTAAATTAATTTAGTGATGAAGAGCTTATGATGACCAACATACCCCAGAGAGGAGTGGGGTTGGGTGAGAAGATTTGAAATTGATTTTGAGACTCAGAATTTTTAGTAGAGACAGACCAGGCAGGATGTCACATGTAGAGAAGAGCAATATGAACTGTTAGAGAGAGGTTCTAATAATAAGCTGTTTACTGATGATGGAGAAAGATGTAAAGAAATGGAAATAGACCATGGATGTATTTATTTTTCACAAAAAGTGGACATGAGAGGACTCTTTTCTCTATGCATGTGGTATTCTGAGTCTATTGAAAGCCTTGGGTTTAGTTTGCAGCATATTCACATTGAATTTGGATGACATAATGATCCAAAACTTCTCTTTTTTCAAAGTGGTCACCCTTTTTTTGGCCTATATTGATGGGAAAGTGGAAACCAAAAGGAATTATATACCTGAGATAGCAAATAAAATCTCTACTAAGGGTAGAATGATATGAGAAAGAAAAGCACAGCTACAGGTAGACGTGCTTCAGTCTATCTCTGAACCCAAAGTTTTGTTAACTTCCTACTCTAGAACTTAGAAGATTGCCTCTAAGAAATATTGCTCGTGTAAGAGGTCCAACCCACAAAGCTTAGGAGAATAAAATATTTTTGAGAGGAAACTCAAAACTTTATAATTTTTATTAGTTAATTACAGAATAATACTACTTTTCAATGTTTTCTTATTATTTTCAATAGTTATAGATAACTTTGAAAAGTCACTCAACCCAATCATCATGTGGCATTGGTTTTGTGGTTTAAAAAAGGCAAAGAAATTAGGTGTTTGTCCATTTTCTCCAATGGCCTTATGGGATTAACCTTGCTCATCCTCATTTCTATGGACCTGTGGTTAATGGTGAGATCACTGCTGAGACATGACTGTGTGGCACCATGTGCGTGCTGATTGGCTCAAGAAATTGCTTAGACTGTTAGTATCAAGTGGAAGACTTTGTCTTGTGGAAGTGACTTTTGAGAGCTGCACACTGCTTATGTATTATCATAAGGCCTCTTTTCTATTCAAAATGTAAAGTACCATTAGCCTATAACCTGAATGTTGGAAAATAAATTTCAGCTTGTCATAACATATTTTATACACAGATGAATAAAGTGGGCATATATTTCTAAGCCATACTGTGTGTATTATTTCTTGCTTTTCATCAAATATATTTTAATATTCTTCTTATATACCATAGTTAATCCATCCTCACATTTTATAGCATAGCTGGAACTATACTCACTTTATTCTAGAATCTATCCTAAGATTTGATCTAAGCCAATCAATGCATTAAATTTTTGACTAGAAATATTCATGCAAGAGTAACTATGATTGATACTGAGTACACTTCCAGTAAATTAGTGCAGTTGATTTGATCTTTCCCATTTTGCAGGATTTAGTCCTACATAGAAGAGTAGAGCATGCCTTCTGATACAGCCAGCACACTAGAAAAGGAAAAACTCAAGAGACAGAGAAACTTCCTCAGGCATGACGTCATCAGACGCCTGAGTCAGGCCATACACATGGATAAATGATTCTGGAATTTGTTTAGTTCTGTTCTAAAACACAATCTTATACTGATGACTTATTTTGCTGTGTATTATTCATTATCTGTTAACCAAAGCTTTCTCAATATGCTTACTTTCAACAATGCCCAGCATCTTCTTCCTCTCGGTAGCTCTCTGTTCCAGGCCACCATGAGGTGAGCAGCTATGCCCTTCAGCATGCTTCCCACAAGGATGTTCGTTCTGATCAGTGCCGTCCAAACACAATGGCCCTGGACTGAAACCCTTGAAATTGATCAAAGCAAAACATTTCTCCTTACGAATTATGTTTCCTCTGAAGTTTATCAAAGAGTTCAGCAATAGTATATCCTTTTAGGTAGATTTCAACGGAGAACAGTGCTCTAAACTATTTTCTGTCCCCAGTATACTTTCCTAGAGAATAACATGTGAGAACATGCTTATACAGAGTGAGGAAGATACCACTTAACATGTAGATTTGTTGTATCTCAGTAACAACACAAAGATTATTTTGGCCATGGAGATTTATCATCTGAGGTATTAATAGGATAGACCTAACTGTCTTATACCTGCTTCCATAAAGCAGGTGCCACAAAGGACATTTTCATAGTAGGTGAGTTGGAATGTGTAAATATGTATATGTGAGATAATTAAGGGAAAACTGAAGGAATATAATGATCAGAGGGAGCTGACCAATATTGTAGTTAAAGACCCCAAAATTAAGACAGAAGTTATAAGCATAATATATAGGAAGGTTGATATGGGTAAACTTAAGGAAGAGTTATGATGAAAGGAGTTTAGACAACCATCAGTGTTTGTAAGGAGACTGGATACTTCTTGCAAGTTTTGAGGCTTTTCAATGCCTCAAACTTCTTACTCCTCTTGTGATGTACCACCTCCAGACATGGAAGAGCCCCATGTTGTTATTCCATTCACCTCAGTCCAATGCTGTGCTTGTTAGGGATTTCTAATGTTGGTCCCTTATGCTTTGCTTTCACCTTTACAGGTCTCATCCATTAACTATTCTTCAACATTTTATAAAATGGAACTTAGAAGGAATTTGTGGCCACTGTTTAATTTTGTAGATTGAATTAGTTTCCTCAGATAATTTCTTTCACAAATGAATATCAACTTTGCAAAAAAAAAGCAAAAATATCTCAACAAGTAATATCTCCTCCTAATTGTATTAAAGTGTCCAGTAAATGTTACCTCAACTTGTGTACCCACTACTGGAAAGAGTTTCTCCTTTTTTCCCTATGAACAAGCGATTTGAATAATGAGCTTCTTCAGAAAGAATTTATTAGA
Organism: Nannospalax galili; assembly: GCF_000622305.1. Classification (NCBI taxonomy): domain Eukaryota; kingdom Metazoa; phylum Chordata; class Mammalia; order Rodentia; family Spalacidae; genus Nannospalax; species Nannospalax galili. Next base: position 130,151 of record NW_008345075.1, read on the forward strand.
AGGTATATTCTCTGAGGAAAATGTGCATTACACATCGAGGTCATCAATTGGCTACTGTATACCTCAGTCACTTGCCTGGGATTGAATGTGAGTAAGAGACACGTAGTCAGACCTTCCATTTCTTTGAACGTACCTATGACTACATTTCTCCTAGGCAAGGGAAGTTTATTGAGGCTTTTGCTTTCACTGTATATTAAATGATTAACTACATAGGAAAGTTATCAAAAAATATATTGGCAAGTAGGAAGGAAGACTACTATTTGTGTATCACTTCTGGGAGTAAAGAAGCCCAAATATGACCTACAGGCTACAATGAGCTCTAGGGAAGAATTTATCACTCATTATATTCTGCACCTGGAGGCTTCCCACAGTCCTTTGCTCCTCTCCATCTTTCTGAGATTTGCTTTTGTGGCTATATACCCAGTTCTGACTCAAACCTTCTGCCTTCCATAATGAATCTTGTGACTGCATTTTTCCACTAGCAAATTCATCTCAAACTCTTTAGTTTAACACTATCTATAAAGCCCTTTTCCCATGTGAGGTATTATAGTCAAAGGTTCCCAGATTAGGAAATGAGAAGTACCTTTTTAAATTTTCCACTTTGTTCCTAGAAAACAGTACCCATAAATCCAACACGAAGGTGCATACTGCTTCAAAATTGTCTTTCGTTTACTTTTAAACATCAAGTGTCCTTAAACAGTTAAATGTGACCCAGGCTCACTGTTGGTGAAACCTTAAGTTTTCAAAGCTGAAGCTCAAACATGAAAAAGAAATGTTTTCTATGAGGATGAAATCTACACAATGCTGTCCTGGAACTCACTATGTAGACCAGGCTGGCCTTGGACTCATGGAGATCCTCCTGCGTCTGCCTCCCTAGTGCTGGGATTAAAGGTGTGCACCACCATGTCCAACGTCTAATTGAATTTTTTTTTTTAGGAAGAAGAGTTTATTTGAGCTTATGGTTCCAGGTTCCAGAGGGATTAGAGTCAGTCATGGCCAGGAAGCATGGTGAGGTAGCTGGAGCCGGAGAAGAAAGTTAAGCACTCATATCTTCAAGCAGGTACAGGAATCAGGGAAACACTGGAAATCCGACTAGGCCTAGGAACTCTCTAAGCCTGCTCCCAGTGACTTGCTTCCTCCAGCAAAGCCACGCTCTCTAAACCTCCCAAAACAGTGTCACTAGGTCAGGACATTTACCAGTGGGGGAATTCTCATTCAAACCACCACATGCCCCTTTCAAGTGACTAAATGCGAAAGAAGAATGATGATTAGTGTCAGGAGGAATTCTGGTGTGATAATCTTGACTTCCTTATAAAGCTCTGAAGCTGGATATTTGCTCAGGAAAGGGAGGAGTATTGAGAATAACTTTTTACAGGTCTCCAAGTTGATATAGGAGCCAAAATGAGAATAAGATAAGAAGCCATACAGAGTAAAAGAAAACTACAAACATCTGGACAGACCTTCATAGAGAATGCAGAGGGGAAAGA
>NW_008345075.1:131717-132088 GCF_000622305.1 Nannospalax galili
GCTCTTCAGTTAGGGACTGCTGACTTAAAGATTTCATTAAGAAGGTGAATGTCTGGAAGCCTTGGCCTGGTGGCAAGAAAGCAGTGGAGGTGTGTATGGCAGGAATGTACAGTGGGCTTAGGAGAGGGTCAGCAGAGAGAATTAAAAAATAAAATATGCCAATATCAATGTGTTTATGCTTTTGTTCATATGTATTAAATATTAAAAATCATGGTATGTTCCATTATAAATTATACTGTTAACTATACAAATGTATTTATATATGTAAAATGTATTTATGTAAAAAGATAAAGAAGTTTCCATCAGAGAAAAGGCATGAATAATGCAAAAATTGTGATGAAAGACAGTTGAATAGAGACTCTCCTAAGCCC
>NW_008345075.1:134133-134914 GCF_000622305.1 Nannospalax galili
TTTCCAAAATAACTGTTTTCCAAAATGCATAGCTGACCCTCCCATATCACTCACTAATTAAGAAGATGCCCCACAGACATGACCACAGGCCAGTCCAATGAAGGCAAGCCCCCAGTTGAGGCTCCCTCTACCCAGGTGTGTCAAGTTGACACTAAAGCTATCCAGCACACAGGGTTTGTTCTAGCCAAGATTTCAGGTGTCCATATCCTCTGTGGGTTTTGGAACATACCTCTGACATAAGCAGGCAACTACTGCTGCCAAGTGACTGTCGTTCTTATATTCCTTCCTCCTTTTATCCCTTTTGAGTCAGAATACAGACTACTTGTTTATGAGGTATACTTCTGAAAAATCAGATTATATCCCTCAAACACTGTAGCACCTTCAGTTCCATATGACATTGACACTGTGAAGTGGTCAGGGGCAAATGTCTCAAAAGGGGCAAAGTACATGATGGTCTTCAAACACAGTTAACAACTGTACGGAAACACTTTGCCTTCCTTTGCGCGAGGGCAAACGTCAAGGTTCATAGTTTCTAGAGCATCCCTTCTTCTACTGGTCTAATCTGTCTGCAGAAGTTTTTAAAAATTATTTATTTAATAACCATATAATTAGAAGGAGTATTTCATAACAACAGCATTGACTTATTCAATAACAATTTCCAGAGCTAAGATGCCTCATCCTCAAAATTGGCTGTAAATTGTTACGTTTACAGTTGAATTAATGCAGTTACACAATATTGTACTCAGTATAAACCCTATAAGACATAAAAGTAAATGAGATT
>NW_008345075.1:135372-137583 GCF_000622305.1 Nannospalax galili
TCAGCACCCCAATCATTCCCCACTACTTGTCCATCTGGTGAATCTAGTCAGCCTATCTAGAGGTCTTTGTTTTAGAAAGGTCAGCTGCTCCTCATCTAGAAGCCATCAGTTGTCAATATTCCTTTAGATAAGATTGGGGTCTGCTGTTATTTTCTCAATTCTATGCTGGGTTACTATCTAGGATTCCCTTTGGCCACCCTGGCCAACAACTCAAAAGAAGGTATCTCCTATCTGGCATTATTGCTTGTTATGTAGCCTTCAGCTATATATATGGACTCTTATGAAATTATATTGGCCCCTTTAATCTTTGGGTGTTTCATTTTGGGTGTTTAAGGCCATGCAGTTGGACCAGATAAACCGATTTATTTTTACTCTTAAGTTCAGTTGAGGATCTATTCCTCAGGGGTCACATGGGCTTGGGAGGAGACTCTGGCTCCTTTCTTTTACCAGTTCTGCCTATGTGAAGATAAGTCAAAGGTCCTGCTCGATCATGGTTGACTTCACTTGGAAGCATGGAGGAAATGATTCATCTATGTTGACCCTCCTCTTTATAGACTGGACACTGGTTCAAGTCCATCTTGTGTGGTCTCCTCGGCCTCTTTGATCAAGAGGACAGGTGACCCACCACCATTGTAGGACATTTTGAGAGATGCTCATAGTCCCCTGGAACTAGTTAGGAGGGCAAGGAGCAAAAAACTGTCCTATATGTCCCTCTGACCAAATTAGTAAAGGTCTCAAAGTATGTCTAATAAACATCCAAGAATGTTAGTTCTACCAGTCTGGTATTTTTAATTACTGTGTGTCATGTAGATAAATCTTGGGCAAAGACCAGTTGTTCTCAGATAAACCTTACCTACACATATATTTCTTGTACTGCTATGTATAATTTGTCAATTTGGTGTAGGAGTAATATGGTTCCCTCTGGTTTACAAAACTAGGTAGGCATTGTTTATCTCTCACATTGTTTTACCCCTCCATCGTGGTTTTTCCACTTAAATTGCCCCCATTTCTCCCTTCTCCCTTACTAATACCCTTCTCCTATGGTCCTACTTCTCTTGAGCTCCTATTTTCCCTTTATCCCCTAGGTTCCTTGTATACCCTTCCCTCCCCCCTCCCTTAAATGTGAATGAATGCATTGTCTGCATGTATGTGAGTGCACCTGTTTTGTGCAATGCTGCAGAGGTCAGAAGAGGGCTTTTGATTCCCCTGAAACTGGAGTTAAGGATGTTTCATAGCCACCATATGGGTGCTGGGAATCGAACCCAGGTCCTCTGCAAGAGCAGTCAGTACTCTTAACTGCTGAGCCATCTCTCCAGCCCATGAAATTATACAAATATGTGATCCTTACATTACATGATTATTTCTCACAAAGAAATACTTCCATTCATATAAATTACAAGGATTATATATATATACAACAAGATATTTGAGTGACGAAGTGAATGAGAAAATACATTCTATCCTTTCCAAGTACAAGTATCAAACATCCTATTAACAACATAATTCTGAAGAATGTGGAAAACATTCTGCCCAACTTTAAGGGACATGAAGTTAAGGACAGAAAAGAAAATAAATGATGAAAACTGCCTGTTTCAGAAAAAAGTTCAGAACAGACAAAAGTTACTTCTTCAATTCATAAAATGCTTACAGGGCCGAATTCTCACAAATGCTTGCACAATGGGGAGACAGAGAAAGAAAGAAAAATAACATGCTATTATTTTTTCTCTCTTACACACACACACACACACACACACACACACACACACACTGAAACAGTCTCTCCCTCACACCTTCAAGAGCAATATCTGACCTTCAATATCTTTGTTGTCATTGAGGCAGAGAAATAGAGCTGACCATCCCAGGTCATAAAACTAAGAGATGATAGAGACTAAAAAAAGTCTAGGTACTGAATTTCAATTTATTAATCTACTTTGTCCAACAACTAGAGACTATACAGGATGACAAAAAGAATAACATAAATAAATGCTGATATTCAAACCTTTCAGAATGTAACAATGAAGAAATTACACTGGACCCCATCCAATTACACATTCAAAGCTGACTGAGTTCAATATTTGAATTATGAATCAGACAACTCTATTAAGGCAGACATAATTTAAAACTTAAAATTAAATATTAATATCCTTAAAGCAGTTCTCTTCCCTTCTTCTCCAGCTTCAAAATTGTCTCATATTACAGGCAATGGGATCA
>NW_008345075.1:137785-140203 GCF_000622305.1 Nannospalax galili
TTATTATAAACAATAACTTACAAAGGACAAATTAAATTCAAATTCTATTTCACTCACAAATTCTTTTCAAGAAAGTGAACATTATGCTAATGGGGAAAATAGGAGTATGGCAATCTATAGCCAGCATGCACTTTAGCTTCTTGTTTTAATTTTAACTAAAATCTTCAGTCGTCCCAGCACAACTTCACTGAGATGTTGTACATAGCTAATTGCCTCTGCAAACACTGCTGAAAGACATTTCATACTCGATCAGTTCGTTGTTACTTATAGCTTTAGTGTTTTAAGATTTTCTAGGTAACCTTAAAAGGTAGATTAAACCAGAAAACTCAGAATTATGCAGTAAGTTTGTTTTAGAACTTAAACATGATGGTGTGTGGGGGAGACAGGCTTGAGCCTAGGGTGAAAGTCTTATTGACAGCCATATAGCAGGCCCAAAGCAACAGCCTGACCCCTGGAGCCACAAGGAACACCTTGTGACATTTGCTCCCATTGGCAGATCATGAGACTGATGCCTAGAGCTTGCCACTCCCTAATCACCATCCTTGGAATCCAAAATTGCAACACTTAGATATTGCAACAGTCAGGGTCATGTGGTTTCCAGGAATTCAGGCTCTGTAGTCTGAAACCCAGTATGCTAATGAGGCATCCTACTTACTATTCTGTAATAGGATGTTTAATCTGTTATGCTAATAGGGCACTAAACCTGTTATGCTAAGGTATCCTACTCACTGTCCTGTGATAGGATGCTAAACCTTTGATGTTAATAAGGTATCCTATTTGTTGTGCTATGATTGGACAACTACCCATATATAAGCTTGTGCCTTCCTGCAATAAACCAGACCTATGTCACTGAACCCGGTCTCCTGTGTCTGACAGGCTGACACAGTCTCCTCACCAGCCCTGGGGTCCAGGACCCGTGCAGAAGCAGCGAGGACAGGAGGCAACACAGGGCAAGCAGAAGAGCTGCCTCAGCACCAGGAGAGCAGAAGAGCTGCCTCAGCCCAGGGAAGGCAAAACAGCAGCTTCAGCCCAGGGCGAGCAGAGGAGCAGCCTTGATGCCCGTGAGAACAAAGGAGCGACACCCATGAGAACGGAAGAGTGGCTGCCACTGGCGATGTCCACAGGTGTTTATAGAGAAGCTCACTAAAACGGAAAGCAATTTTGAACTTGATGTCAAGGAGCAGGTTCAGCAGCTCATGAGTGAGTTAACAAATAAATCTCTCCTTACATAGTGAAGATTTCATCAGAATGACCTTGAATTGCAGCTCCACATTTGATCAGGTGGACAATCTTTAGCATAATACTTCATATCCCTGAACTTCAATTTCTCATGAACTATGAGATTATTAATTGTCGATCCTGACTAATCAGATGTTAGTGAAGTTGAAAAATATTGAAAACATGTAGAAGTGTTCCAATTAAAGAATTGTCCTTAAAACTTTTTGGCATACTTTGTGGAATACTGTAAATGATAGTAATTGGATGAAGTGTCTAAATATATCTCTCTAGACACAGAAAGACAAAGGTTACCTGTTTATGGTTAAATGTCAGATGATACAGAAGTCTTGTCCTCATTTTCCCTTCTGCAACATTTAGTTCCCTCCTTCCTGTCTTCCTTCCCCATCTTCTGTTCACCCATGTAATCAAAATGAAAGAATTAATTATGTAAATATACTTAACCAATTTCATATCACCCTGTGGAAATCATATCTCAAATTGTGGTTTCTACAGTTATAAGATATTTTATAAGGATGTAGATATTAAAACATATATTCTTTTTTTTCCCCACCTATCCTTGGCTCAGGGACCATTCTTGAAGAGGAGGTGGAAAGAGTGTAAGAGCCAGGTTTGGTTCACAGTCCTAAGGAAATGGTCTTTCAGGCCTGTGGGAACTTGCTCATATGATCTTACAGCAATGATACAAGGTGAGCATGCACAAGACCCTTGCAAACTCAAGAAGGCAAAAACCCAGCATAGAACTAAAGAAATGAGTGTCAGGCCCCAACCTTCACCTAGAAACTTTTGGCAAGTGATTACTTCTGGGGAGAGACTCTGGACAGGCTGGCTAGACTCCAGTGGATTAACTTTCCCTGAGGGACATCTGGGTACACAAACTTGATCCATTAGACTTAACCTTGTTTGACAAAATGTTTGTAATTCGGAGTTGGGGACCGGAGGGAGTGGTGATGAGGGAGGGGAGTTATAAAGAGAAGGCTATCTCTTGCCTCCACACTAGCATATATGTGCATCACTCCCATGCACATGCATACATATATCAATAAAAACTTATTCATATGCTTTTCTTTTCCAAACATTCATAAAAGTAAATATTCATGAACCTTCTCTTAATAATTATTGAGGAGTTGAGATAATAAATACAAAACCTTAAAATTGTGTCTGCACTATAACATGCTTTTA
>NW_008345075.1:140709-158764 GCF_000622305.1 Nannospalax galili
CCTCTCTCATCAGGGAAGTTTTTGGTGTATAAATCACATTAAATTTTTCTAAAACAAAAAAAAATTCTAATATGAAAACTTAAAATTCTATAAAAATTCACATAAATTCTTCTGAATTTCACCAACAGTTTTACAACACATTCATGGAGATACAAAATTTCTGAGAAATCTAGCTCTAGAAATGGAAGAAAGGAAAAAAATCATGTTAAAGTGATTAAAGGTCAAGGTCACATCACATCTTGACTCTCAACTTCCCAACCACTTCTTTGAAACATACTTCACCGACAGAGCCACAGTTAATATTTTGCCTTTTACTTAATCTTTGAGAAATATATTTAATAAGGTTAATTCCAAACAAACAGAAAAATTCAACAGGAGGGAAACCACAAGTACGAGAGGATAGCATTTCATGAAGACCCATTTATCCATCTTCTAATCAAAGAGTATGGGATGAATAAGAGGTATTTATTCTTTCCCTTAGCTTATCTAAACTTTAAACACATTTTCCTGGAGGTACGTTTCTGTTATCTGTTTCCTTATTGCATTTACTTTATACATTTTTTACAGTGCAAGGAATCTATAGGCTTATGACAAAATTTACCTACATGAGTTTATGATTTAAAAAATGTACTTTACATAATAACTTGCACTGGGACATAACAAAAAATTTAGAAATTTGTGACATGAAGAATTCATATTTTTGTGATTATTTGATTGGTATGGGTAAGCCTAGAATCACATTGATATAAGAAGCAAAAATAGATCTCCAATTATTCAGGAATAATCACTCTGCAGGCTCCACTTCTCTGGACATTGGCCAGTTGTGGGTTTCGTTGTTAATCACTGTCTGCTGCTTAAAGAAGCTTCTCAGGTGAGCAATGAGAAATGCATTAATCGGATATAACAGTAACTCATTAGGCGTCACTTTAGTACTATATCTATTTAGCAAAATGATAGTATTAGCCTCTCTGTTATGACTGGAGGTCTCTCTATCCACATGCTCATAGGCATGATATCAATGTCAGGTATATCCTTCATATTATGAAGCAGAACTTAACTCAAATTAGAAAGTGGTTGGTTATTCTCATAATACTTGTGCCACTACTAAACCAGAGGTCATACCTTGCCAGTCCAGCTTGCCGGATTCAAAGCTGGGTAAAGTTGATGAATTACTTTTCACTTCTAGCAGTATGTACAACACCTTCCAGCACTAGGGAAGCAAGCCAGTAGGGATGAAGCTTTGAAGTCAGTACCAACTTGATTTCTCTTTGGTTTTGTTTTTGTTTTGTTTTTTTCTGTCTCATGCATGTAGCGTCTTCAGCAAAAGGGTCTTACTGTCATGTTTGGTGGTTAGCCAAGAGCAGAGTTAGTGGCAGATATTGTTTGAGGGTCTATGGTACTCCTGGTCAATAGTTTCAAAACAAGGAGTCTATTTCAGACACTAGGCTTTTACTTTGCTAACTTATGGTATCTAGTAAGGGCAATGGTCTCCTGTTATAAGGTAACTCCTTTTAATAACATTTTATAATGTATATGTATTTACTTTAAGAAGCTTCTAAAGTGGTAGATTTCCATATGGCTTTTTCTAAAGGCCTTGAATGTTAGTTAACAGGAATCACTGTGGAAGAGATGGCAGAGAGATTGCAAGAGCCAAACATGGTGGATGACCACAAGGAAAAAATGATCTTCAGAAAACTAGGAAATTACTCATATAAACTAACAGCAATGGTGACAATATGCATTATTACTATGTAAGGTAAAGGCAGACAAATCCCCAGAGTAGACAAGGGAAGTGAATAAGAAAGCTTAACCCTAGCTGAGGAGCTGTTGGAAACGGATGGCTGCTGGAATGGAAGAGTTAGTCTCTTTTAAACTTGTGACTCTTTGTAGGTTATCCAGGCTCCAGTGGATGAGTCCACACCCAAGGTCATTTGGGGACACAAATTTGACTCTATAGGCACTTGTGTGTGTGTGTGTGTGTGTGTGTGTGTGTGTGTGTGCGTTTGTGTGTGTAATAGAGTGCATGAAATTGGGGAGGAAGTAGTAAGGGGGAAGTAGTAAGACAGGAGAGGAGATCTAAATAAAATATATTCTTAAGAGATTCACAAATATCAATGAAAAAAATTTAAAAAAAAACAAAAATTAATGTATCCTTCAAGAGTCTTCCTGCTGTGGTAGATGATGATGGGGCATTGTGTCAGTTGGAAGGACTTAGTCCAGACAGACAACCTATCTATTCTGATTTCTGAATACTCTATTTTCTTCTAGCTCAGCTTCAATAAAACATGCTGGAAGTGGATTTCTGAACATGTGGGGAATCCTACTGTCCTTATCAGAAAGTATTCTGTCCGTTGACTTTTATGTTGGCAGCATTATATCCAAGTAAATTAAATGGTGAGAATTTGAAATAAACTATGAGGCTAGGAACATACTAAAGTTGATTAGACTACCTACAAATTAAATTAATCCCTACAGACAACACACCCTTAAGTAGAATTGGTCAATCTAGCTTTTAATTACATTCTTGACATATAATTTTGAAGTTCCTTTGACATGTGTCAGTGGAGAATTGACTACGACAAGGATATACAAAAGAATAACCATTACAAAGGAGAAGAGTTGCCCAATGCATCTTTTTTGTTTTGTTTTGTTTTTCAAATTACACTGAAGTCAAAACATTTTGCAGGTCTATGTGTAGGACTTTATATTCTTTCAGTAGAGATAATGAATAAGATTGTCAATTCTCGATATTCAATAAATTTTCTTTCCTATTTATCACAATGTCTAGTCCTCTTCTTACATATAATCTGCTCAGTCAGATGAACTATCAGAAGCCAGTACTATGCTTTTTAGTTTATTATGATTTTTGCCAGTAGGAGAACCATGTTATCAGGATTCCAATGGCCTTAGTAATTTCTCTTTAATTCTTGAATATTCTTCATCCAGATGAACATTTAAAAACTTATTGATGATGTGCTTATGTTTTAAGAATGATGGTCCCTTAATCCAACAACTGAAATAGACACAGAAATATATATCTGAGAGATGCCCAGTCCTAGGTGACATATCTACAGTTGAACCTCTATACTTAAGGCTCATGAAACATAGCAGAATGATGGGCAGATACAGAGAATACTAGTGGTGTCTCAGCTTTTACCAGTGAAGCTTCCTTATACAAGAGGGTGTGATGCATACAGAAAACCACAATTGGTTAAATTTTAAATAAGAGACTTCAGAGTGTTTATCCCTTTCTAGGACAACTATATTACAATTTACCCACTCAAGGTTCTAGGACCATTGTAGAAGAGGAGGTAGAAAGATTGTAAGAGACAGGGTTGGTCCATGAACATAGGGAATCATATGTTTTCAAGCCACCAGAAACTTACACATGTGAACTTGTGCAATGGTAGCTTCAAGCAGAAGAGCAGTGACAACACAATCAGGCAAGGCCCCAGAGTGGAGCAAGGGATATGGGGGGCAGCTGGCTCTAGTCTTCGAACTAGCAATTGGAGACTGATTACCATTGGATGAGGAACAGTAGGCTTACTTAAAATCTTTAGATAGGAAGACTAGACTCCAGTAGATAAATTTGCATCAAAGGAGAATTGGGAACAATTTCTTGACTGGGTAGGACTGAACATGTTGGGCAGAATACATGAGATCTGGTGGGGGTTGGAGAGGCATGGATGGGGGTTCTAAATTTGATTAAGAACTAATGTATGAGATATACACGAGATCAATATATTTTTTTTAAATTCTGGAGAGCATTACATTCTTTTAACTGCTGAGCCATGTGGTAGGGGCAGTAAGATAGTGAAGGAAATGGAGGAAGGGAATGTGGATTGATTTCATCAAAACACATCATTTTCATGTTGAAATTCTCAATAAAAATAAATGTAACTAAATAAAATATTTTAATATAAGCAGATTTCTAAAAATATAGAGATCCCACAGTGAGTTCATGGGAAATTGAGTAAAGCCTCAGAGAGACCTTTCAAATATATCTTACCTTTGAGCCAAGCATCAGAAATGTTAGGCTACTGTCGAATGATGTGCATTAGAGTGAGGAAAAATGTAAATGAGGTATGAAAATGAAAATGTTTGTTTGGTTAGTATTTGTCTTGTATAAACGCTAGATAATTACAGATCCACAAGTTCCATGTATCTTTTTAATCTGCCCAACATTTGTCTTTATTACCTATGTTATTGACTTTCTGCTGGTATATATTGAACGTATTTGTAGTCTGAAAACATGCTGTTACAATAGAGAAGTACTGATCTTCTTTATCTAGAGAGGTGAATATTTTGCTCATAAACAGCTAATTGGAGTGTCACATCACATTGCCTGTAGAATAATGTATAAATATGTTAATCTGAGAAAAAAGATATTCATTTATTAATTTTTCCTTTATTAAAGGATCTCTCGGTAACCCAAGTTAGCCTGGAACTTCCTATGTATTCCAGGTTGGCCTTTATTTCACAGAGATCAGACTGCCCCTGCCTCCTAAATTCTGGGATTAAAGGCATGTACCCCCACCTCATTTAACTATACCCAGTTTTTCATTTTCCATGGAAAATATTGGAGAAACAACATGTAATTCTGTTAAATTCAGACTTTAGCAAGGTATAAGCAGTTATCTATGACTAAAGTAACTATTTGGGAATGAGGCCATATGATTAAAGTAACTGTTTGGGAATGAAGCCACTTTTCTAAGGCCCTATTCAATTTTCCACAAATTATGTATAAATACTAGTAAACAAACATGTCTAACTTCAAATTGGTTTGAATTAATGTGGCATAGACTGTCCTCAAAAGACAGACCATGGACATCAGATGCCTTCTTCCCAAGCTTGGTTGCAACTGCTTGCCTAGGATCATCACAAACAAACCTGACTGTTGACACTCCACAAGAAAGCAAGGGCCAGGAGAGTCAGCCACACCTCCCAACCAACCAGTAGGCCTGAGTTGCACAAGAGGAGGCCACTAAGCAGTCTCTAAGAAGAGGAAGCTCTTAAGGCAATGCTCTTGTCATTTTGGACAGTTGTTGGAAAGTCACCCACAACTGAATGGAGACTTTCCAGTGTGGCCTTGGGAAGGGACCACCCACATTCCTCTAAGTACACCCGCTCTCACTGCTCTCTAAGTAAGTCTAATAAATTCTGGTTTCCCAAACTGCAGTTTGGATAAATGAAACCTCAGTTTGTCAAAAGAATGGAAGGAGGAAGGGGCCAGACGTTGTCTGTCATTCCCAGAAGGAATTTTAGCAACAATTAGATTCTGTATTTTGACACTCTTTGGATTGTTATGAACTATGGGAATCTTCAAGCATATGTTTTACTTATTTAACTTAATATACAGAGCCTGACAATAAAGTTTTGTGTGTAGCTAGTTTGTTTTAGAAATTATTTCAAAAAAAAATTTGGATACTCCCTAGTAACAGAATAATGGAGAAAACTAGTTGAATATCCTGTTACATCTATTGTGGGTCATAGTTGATTGACACTACTAGTGACCCTTTCAGCATCACGCAACTATGAAATGAAGAGAAAATAGGCACCCCTGCACTGACTATCATACTATTGATGGCGGTTGGGCTGACAATGTAGACTAGTTAGTAGAGTGCTTGTCAAACAAGCAAAATGTTTTGGGCCTGAATCTTAGCATGGCAAAAACTTGGTGTCATGGCTCACATCTGTCAACCAGAGGACTAAGCAAGAGAATCAGAAATAGTTAAATTCTATCCTCTATTATAGGGCATGTTGAAGAGCACCTGTGGGTACAGAACTTTATACAGAAAAACTATATGGCTGGTGGACATAGGATAACCAAATTCGAATCTTTCTGTAAAAAATCATTAAAACAAGAGGAATTAAGTAACTCACAAGCCAGGTCCATCTAGAGAATGAGATACTTCGGCAATTTATATTGACCATATGCACTATGACTGATTATGGTTTCCACCATTTTCACCTTAAACTTACGATTAAATAATGATTATAATCATATGGCGGTCACAGTCACTTCTTATTGTTTCTTCAAAATGAGTAACTGAGTCAGTAACTGAGGAAACCTGGCCTCCTCTCCTGGTTGTCAGGCATACAGTCTTGCATCCTCCTTTAAACCTTTGTTCTTCAAAACAACCAAATACCACATAATGAAAGAATCACATCTGATTCCTTTCTAACTAATTGTCATAGGATCAGTGGGAAATGAGCTAGGACAAGCACATTAACTCTGGTGCATTACTAATGGCTACCTAGAATATTGTTTTATGCAATTTTCCAAGGTTGTTGAGTTGAGAATCTTCCACATTTCTTTGATGACGAATAAGGAGGATATTTAAATAAGCTTATTATTTGCCATTCTTTTAAAATTGATTTATTTTTATTTTTTGTGGGTGAGTGTGCTGCCTGCATGTATTTAAGTGCACCTATGCCACTCAACGCCGGCAGAGGGCAGAAAAGTGTAGCAAATCCCCCTGGAACTGGGGTTCCAGAAGGTTATCTGTGGGGCTGGAGTGTGGCAGTTTTATCCTATGGCCCTCATCATAATTTCATCAAACATTATAAGATACTAACTCTCTCACAACCCCAGCCTGTATTTCTAGATGGTACACATACGATGACTGAGTAGCTTTCTACATGAAATCTATGTTCTGGCATACAAGAAATACCAGAGCAAAAGCTGAACAACATATGGCACAAGTTGGTTCAGGGTAGCATCAGGCTGTAGCCACAGAAAGCCAGTTGACAATAGTGATCATTGTTGCAGGAGACACGACCTAAAGAGGTAGAAAGGACATGCCCAATAAAGATATTCCTCTGTGCGTGTTTTATGACACTGTATTCTTTAACAGCCTATGCTGATGAATCAACAAGTTCCTTTGGGTTTTATGAATATGAGAGAGCAATGCCTCTGTCTGACATTTTAAGAATTACATTCTCTGGATCCACAGTCTAACCGTTTATTACAGATCCCAATTTAATCTTCGAGCAGTAAATCATGCCATTCAAGCTTAGGGCCCTGTTCCTGCCTAGATGAGCATGTCAATGGGATAAAAATTAACAGTGCAGAATGTTAATAAAACAGGGAAATTACAGCATGACTTTTAAATATGATAACTGTCTAACCCATGTTTTTCTTATTTTCTGCAAAAGTGGTGTTTTCTACAAGATTTTATGAATAACAGTGACAGCAATGTAACCAAAAATATGACAGATATTAATAAATTAAGTTGCTTTATAATGAGTTATAAAATGTGCCTCTTTGTTGCCCATGCACTATTGATGAGCTTGCAGCATTTTAGTCCTCTTTAACTTATGATGAAGCAGCTTTACTTCTTTCAGCAACAGTGGATATAATTTCCTTATCTATCACTAGAATGGTTTAATACCTTCATTAATCCACACATCATAAAGCAAGGAGTGATTCTGTTTCCGACACCAATCTTTTCTTGATCCTGTTCCAGAGAAGGGAACACTGCTTTCTGCTTATTCCAAAGCTAGGGTTAAGGCCTTAATCTTCCTAACCCATCACAATTGCTGAGAGAAACTGCATAAAGATGGGGTGTCTGTTTCTGACTTTTTATAATTATGGCTAAAGATATCATTAGGTTCTGAAACAAATGTGAAAACATTGCAAAGTGAATGCGTAACAGTGGAAGAAAGCAACAATGACTCTGAATACAGGTTTAGTTTTCTCATCTTAAATCAGAGGAATTCCATGGAGAGGCCGCTCTCCTCCCTTACTCATTTCTAGATGCAGAATATCCCATTTGGTAATCCCATAATGTGGACTTGAAAGCAGTCGCTCAAGACAGAGCTGAAGATGTGCTACTAAGTGTTAGATATAAGTAAGGAGTAAGTCTCCCAGAAGAGTTTCAATACTATTCTATTCATCTACTGAATATTTTTTCAGAAGGGTGTTTCTGCCATACACACATAACTATAGTAATCTGTATTGTACCAGAGAGGAAAGAGAGTTTTATACTGCTGTAAAAATAAATGATTCAGTACCCAAGTGGAATGAGCCTCAAATGAACTTTATAATTTCCAGGGATTTTCTAAGACTGCTGTGGTATGAAGAGCTATAGCTTTAAGCTATGAAAGAAAGGCTGCCTACTGGTAAGATGGTGAACTGGTCATAATTTAAATTGGTCATAATTTAAAACCAAACTGGTCATAATTTAAAACCAAAGAGACTTCGAAGATATAGTGCTAGCAAAACACCTGCTGATTTAGGTTTATCAACATTTTGGGGAATGATGGATTCTAGCTGTATCTTGAAAACATATGGGCTCTAGCAACAAGAACACAGGACTAAGAAGTTATAATAAGGAAAGAGGAAAACAATCAAAAGTTCAACCTTAACATGATTTGAACATTAAATACATAGCATTCCCATCTGCCGCCCACCATCAATCTGCCAAAAATCTATTTCATGCAGAATATGGAGAAAATCTCAAAACTAATAGCATCACAAACTTTCAGACAAATATTTCCAAATGTTCATAGAGACATACAGTTTGTAACACTGAGTTTACTTACATCCTAATATAGCGTGCTAGTATGGCAGGGAACATCATTAAAGTGTCACAAAAGTATACACCATTCACATATTCTACTGTATTATCACCATTTTTAGAATGCCTGTTTCTTAAACTATCATCTATGCAAGTGTGAGGCACTATTTCATATTTTTGCTTTTGATTGTACTGTGGATCAAATTCAGGGCCTTGTTTATTCTCATCAAGTGTTCGACTAATGAGTCAGATCCTTGATCAAATATGTAATGTTTTTCATATATGTTCTTATATGTGGTCAATGATTACATGAAGCAAAGCAAGGAAATATTATTTCTAATCTAAAGGTAAAACAGAAATCACAACCCAGAAGCTGAACAGTAATAAGATAATTTAAATATTGTAGGGAATCTAAATATGATCAAACATATTATAAAAATCATAAAAATTCAATAATTTTTTTGAGACACTTCCCCCATGTAGCCACAACTGGCCTGAAACTCACTTTGTAGATCACAGTGGCCTCAATCTCATAGATATATAACTGTCTCTGCCTCCTGAGAGCTGGGTTTAAAGGCGTGAACCACCACCCCATCCCCCAAATTAATTAATTTCATAAATAAGTATTATAAATAAAAACATAAAACTTGGGGCTGGGCTGAAGAGATAGCTCAGTGGTTAAGAGCACCATCTGCTCTTGCAGAGGGCCGGGTTTGATTCCTAGCACCCACATGTTGGCTAATAACCATCTATAACTCCAGTTGCAGGGTATCCAACACCCTCTTCTGACTTCCACAGGCATTTCATGGTGCAGGTACACTTACATACATGCAGGCAGTACACTCATGCACACAAAATAATAAATAAAAGATTTTTAAATATAAAACTCTTAAAATTAACAAAAAACTCTTAAAATATATCACCTAAAATACCTCAACAGCAAAAATGACTTTCAGTTTTAAGTATCCTGCTCTACTCAGATTCAATATTAGAGAAAATAGAAAATCACACATGCTATTTAATAGGAAAAGAGACACCTTTCCTGCATTATAGGGTACATTTGGTATATTGACACAACTGTATTTGATTTCACTTGTACCTATCAAGTGCCCTAAACACTAGAACAGTTAACTTAGAGATGTTACTAATGTAATAAGAATACAGTTCCTCCCAATCCTCTGTGTTTCACTGAAATATGATAAACCATTGGTGGGTTTCTCCATCCTGCTTTGAAAGGATCTGTGTTCAAAACTAATGAATTATACTCCATCTTCCCAGCACAGCTTCATCCAGATGTTTTGGCAAAAGGTAATGGGGTTAAGAATCTTCTCTCTGTAATAAAGATATTTCAGAGCAAATGATGTCCTTATCTAAATTGGAAATTTTGTAAAAGGATAAAGTAGACTTTTCAAATGTCTGATTTGATTTGTTTTTGTGATTTAATTATAGAGTTATGGACCTAATGATAGAAGAACCAAAGGAATTGAATGTATGGAATATACTCAAATATATAAAATTGATGTTGGAAGGGATGTCAAAGCAATCAAATGTAGAAGGAATACATTAACTTCAATAAAGAGTTTGTGGGTGCTCACATATTAAAAGCAAACAAACTATGGATTGATAACCTAGGTAAAAATAAAAATGATAAAATAGATCATAAATCAAAGTTTAAGAGCTGTACTTATGAAGTTTACTTTTTAAATGCAGGAGAAAACATGGCAACATAAATTAAGCCCAATACTTGAACTGTAATTAAGAAGACATGCGTGGCCAGTGAAACACATAAAGTGATAGTCACTATTACTACTCATTAAAGAAATGCAATATTAAACCATTATGACACTCCATTACACTTCCATTTGACGTGCTAAAATTAAGTGGGCTTACTATGACAAGTGCTGACTAGGATATGAGTGAGGAACAGCATCAAACAGTTATGAAAGGAATGAAAATATTACAGCCACATGGCAAGTAGCTGTATAATTTCTTAAAGGTGAGGTAAAATCCTACTGTATGACCTAGTTATGATATTCTTAGGTATTTATTCAACAAAATGGAAAACATATGAACACATAAATTTCTTTGTTTCCAAAGTTTAGCATTACATTTTTATTTGATGAATCCTTCAGATTTCTGATAATCCCTCAAGTAAGGTCACTCTATAGCTGTGATACAAATGCCTTACACACCTGCTGATAATGCTTTTGTTTATACAGGTTAAGGCCTACATGTTCTACAAAACTCCGTTTTTTATTATTTTTGCCTTTAAAGTTAAATCCTGGTTCACGTTCTTAAATGTGGAAGCTGTTTATGCCTGCATTCCATTGCTGCTGCTCTCTTACCTTTGTGTAGGTCCCTCTCCAGTCAGGAAGCTTTGCCCTGTGCTCTGCAGGACTTCCTTTGTTGTTCCCAAGAGTAAGGCTCTGCTGGTCACAATTCTCTGAACTTTGATTTGTTGAAAAATGTCTTCACCTCATTTTTATTTTGAAGAATATTTTCAAGAAATGCAGAATTCCAGGGTGGCTTTGGCATCTTCTATTTCTTCAGAGATATAAATAATTTTCAGAGAGCTATTCAGTGAAAACCCTGTGCTACCATGCCCTTATCGTTTCCATATGCGAGGGCTGCTTCAAACGGTTTATGTCTACATTATTTCTTTTCATTCATTTGTGATGTGCATTGTCATTCATTTCCTGTTATATATTCTGGTTTCACTTAACTGAAATTATTTAATCATATTGCATGTAGTCCTTTAGCTATGAAAATTGGCCATTACTTAATCAAATATTGACTCTGTTCTTTCTGTAACATGCAACACATCTTTCTTAGCCTACTTAATATTGTCTTCTAGATACCTAACCTCCGCGCAACCTTGCTCCATGCTTTAGTTGGTATGGCTTGCAACTTAAAGTTTGATTTTACTCCTATCTGCACAGTTTTCGATATTTATAATACTTCTTTCAAGAAATTCCATTGTTTTACACTTTCCACCTTGACATTTGCTATATCTTCTACATTAAATGTGTAGATATATATGTGTGTTATTTTGCATGTTTATGTGTGTGGTATGAATCCATGAGAGTATGGGTATTAGTTTTCACTTGTGCACACATGCACTGGTGAGTGCAGTGAATGTATACAGTTCTGTGTGTTCACGTGGAGGGCAGAGTTTGTCAGATATCTATGTCAATCTCCCTCCACTTTATGTACTGAGCTTGAATTTCTTGCTAAATACAGAAATCACTTATTTGTTGAGTTTGACTACCCAACTTATTCCATAGACGTCCTGTTTTTGTCTCTGGATCACTGGGATAACAGTTGGGCCATGTGTCCAAAAATTTACATTGGTTTTAGGTATCCAAACCTGGTTCTTATGCTTTGTCCATTGAACCATGTTCTCAGGCCCAAGTGTATACAACAACACACACACATAAACACACACACACACACACACACACACGTGTGTGTGTCATAAAATTAATATGTGCATCTAAATATAAAATGAATAATACAAAGTAACATATTTATGTAAACAAATACCCATGCATTCCTGAATGTTTACATGCATATACCCCAAATGTCCAAGTTTCTTTTCTAATAATATCATTCCTTTTTCTATTATTCCTTTCTCTGTTTCTACTATCTGATTTTACTTTTGATTTGTTGCCATATGTTTCTGTTTCATGGTCCATTCAGGATTTAGAATATCTTGTTGAACGTCTACCTTTTTTGTATTCTTTTATGGGAATTGAATTTCAATTTATCATTGAGAAACTCATTCATTTGTGGATTTTTTTGTCTTCATTAAGATGAATGTAGAAATGCCATTGTGAAGAGCTAATGACATTTAGACATTTAGAAAACTTCCAACAACTATCACTGAAGAGGTTCCCTTTTATCCTGTCCTCCACCCCATAGACTACAGTCCCCTCTGCTGCTTCAAACTATGGTTCACAAACTGCACCTTTGATGGAACTTTGTGTTCTGCTATCTTTTCCTTGCTTTCCTCCTTGGGTCAAATGGAATTCAGTACATATCTGCAGAGAGAAAGTCATGATCATGGCAAATTTCATTCATTTTCCTTCTATCAGTATTGCTCCTCATAGTGCTTAACATCCAACATCTAAAAATGTGTTGGGAGATTTTCATATCGCCATGCTATACAGTTTCTAGTAGCCTATATCATACAACAAATCAAATGTCTGGTGCACAGTTGTAAGGTAGAAAATAGCCTTTTAAGTGATAGTTTTACATGAAATTATTGGAAGCCTGCTCTACAACAGACTGGAAAGTATCCTATGATGACTGGTGGTTTGATTTCTGGAGACAAAAGGTTTTTCAAACCTTATATCTTCATTCATTGTTTATTAGTACTATATTTATTATTTATTAATTAATAATTATTATTTAATATTTATTATTATAGTTGGTTAAGCTTTCAGTGCCCTGATTTCCCTCTTTCTAGTAAGTATGAAAAATTACATTCCTCAATGGACTATTTTGCACATTTAATAATTTGGCATATGTGAAACATGCACTTTAGTGTGTAGCAATAGTGCTGCTTGATCTTAAACTTCTATGATTCCTCTGATTTTTACAACTTCCCTCATTTCCTTTTCTAAGCTGAATAGAGTCTGCTCCACTTTCTCATCCATTTTCACCACCTTTCCTTTATTCCATGTGGACACAGCCTCCCGCTATATTTATAATTCAATAACTTCATTCCTGGTACTAATCTGATTTGTACAGTGTTGCCCAAATGAGAGATTTGTTTCCCTGGGTGGAATCAGTGTTTTTCTCGTTCAGCATAGTATTTTGAAAAATTACTTAGTTTTATTTATCTTGGGATAACCCATATCAGCAAATCTGGGTTTCATTGATGTATTTCATACTCAGAAGCCAATTCCCTTCCCTCTTCTATGGCAGACTTGTCAATCTTTCAAATAAATTCATTGGAATAACATTTACATTGAAAACTAACATTAACATGTTTATATCGTTTCAAGAGATTTCTTTTATTACAATGTCTTGATTATAAATTACAATTTGACAGTTTTTACTCACAACTACAAGTTACATGCATACACTTAAATATACCTATGTTCTTTAATTTTCAGATGCTTGTATATGATGTATTTTCTTTGAGTAGCCTCTTCAAGGAATTTGCTTTGGAAGCAAATCTGTTAATTGATGAAATTCTTTGATAATGGAAATGGAAATGAAGCTTGGATGATGTGGAACAAAATCCCTCTGCTTCACTGGAACTCCATGAAATTACAATGAAATACAGAAAGCTTTAAAATAATATGAGTACGCTATTTAAAGAACATAAAAGCATTTTAATAGAGTTTTAAAATGGTATTACTTTGGAAATTATGTTCTTTGGTTAGCTGGTGAGGAGATGGAGAATTTGAAAGTTATGCTTAAATATAAAATTAAGGGTCTGGAGAGATGGCTCAGCTGTGAAGAGCACATACTCCTCTTGCAGAGGACCAGAATTCAGTTTCCAGAACCCACACTGGGCTGCTCACAATAATGTGTAACTCCAATTATAAAGTATATAGCACCATTTTCTCCCTCCAGGGTAAGTGCATCTCATCCTCCAGGCATCAACTCCCCCAGCCCCATTCACCCTCTCATCTCCCCTGCTCTTCTCTCCTTCGAGTTTGGGCCTTGCCCATTGCTGGCCTTGGGGCCCCAGAACCTGGGGAACCAATACTTCTTCCTGACCCTTTTCATCCAGACCAATTTAGTGCCTTCTCTGGGCCCCAGGAGCACTGTTTCTGGGCCTGGCCTTGCACTCACCTACCTCTGCTTCCCTGGGTGCACCACCCACCACAGGCCTCTCTCTCACCGGCAGGCCTCTCTCAGGGTAAATCCATCAGGCCCTTCTAGCCTTCACTCCCCCAGCCCCATTCACCCTCCCATCTCCCCCGCCAGTCTCTCCTAGTTCGGATCGTGTCCCCTTGCTTGTCTTGAGGCACCAGACACCTGGGGAACCAATACAGCTTCCTGACCCCATTCATCCAGACCAACTTAGTGCCTTCTCTGGGCCCCAGGTGCACTGCTTCTGGGCCTGGCCATGCAGTCACCTACCTCTGCTTCCCTGGGCGTGCACCTCCCTCCACAGGCCTCTGTCCCACGAGCAGGACTCTCTCAGGGTAAGTCCATCGTGCCCTTTTAGCCTTGAATCCTCCAACCCCATTCACCCTCCCATCTCCTTCACCCTTCTCCCTTCTGAGTTTGGGCCCTGCCTATTCCTGGTCTTGGGGCCCCAGACACCTGGGGAACCAATACTGCTTCCTGACCCTTTTCATCCAGACCAACTTAGTGCCTTCTCTGGGCCCCAGGAGCATTGCTTCTGGGCCTGGCCCTGAACTCACCTCCCCCTGCTTCCCTGGGCCTGCACCATCTGCAATCCTCTTTCTGGGTCTTGGGAGCTGACCTTTCCTCTTCCTGATCCTTCGCATCCAGACCAAACCAGCTTCTCAGTGCAATCCCCAGGAGTCCTTGGTGCCTCTTAACACCCCATCTGCCTTTGCATCTCTCACCCCACCAGCTGCCCTAGACCAGCATCTTTTCTGGGCCAGGCTCTCAGGACGGTCCAACCCCCAAATTCCTGAGGCCAAAATCGGTCCTGGAAGGATCCAGACATTAAGAGAAAGCCTGAAATCATCTGAACACCATCTGAATTGGGCCTCTGTAGGAATTCCTGAAGACAAAATCTATCCAGCCATTCCAATATAAAATCAAGAGAGAGAACTGGAAGCTTAGATGAACCAGCTTTTCATGCCCAAAAAGTAAACCACAAGGACACATAAAGTTCACACAAAAAAAGTAGACTTAAACTTGAAGGCCTGAGTATCACACAAGAACCAGAAACTACAAAAGAAATTCACATGCTAAAATCACAGAGAAAAAATAATAACATGAAAAACCAAAATAACATATCCCCACCAAATATCAATAGTCCTCGAGAGGAGTACAATGAGAACCCCCTAGAGATAATGCAGTACAAGGAACTCAAACATGATAAACATGATAAAAGAATTCACTGAATTCTTTCATCATATTCATCATTGTTCTTTTGAGTTCCTTATCCTGCAGAAAATCTTCTGAATGGATTCAGAAAAGAGCTAGAAATATTGAAGAATATTCAAGCTGAAAGGAAGAAGGAAGTGAAACACTCAGTAAGCCAATTAGAAATGACTGGAGAAAGCCTCAACAACAGGATGAATGAAATGGAAAACAGAGTATTAAGACTGGAAGATAAAGTGGACAACTAGACCACTCAAGCAAATATCATGAAAAATTTAAGAAATCACAGGAATGGAATACACAGGAATTGTGTGACTCCACAAGAAGACCAAAGTTACGAATCATGGGCATACTGGAAGGAGAAGAATCCCAAGACAATGGCATGAACATGATCTTCAACAGAATTGTGGAAGAAAATTTCCCAAAATTAAGGAAACATATGCCCATATTAAAACAAGATGCACATAGAACCAAACAGACAAGATGAGAAAAGAAACTCTCCACTGCACATCACAGTAAAAACACTACATGTACGAATCAGAGACAATTCTGAAAGCTGCAAAAGAGAAGCAAGAAGTCACATATAAAGGAAAATCCATTAGGATTACAGCTGACTTTTCAGTGCAAACTATGAAAGCCAGAAGAGCCAAGACAAAAGTATTACCAGTTTTAAATGATCACAGATGCCAACCCAGATTACTATACCTAGCCAAAATGTCTATTATAGTTGAAGAGGAAAGACAAATCTTCCATGACATACATAGGCTGAAGGAATTCATGTCCACAAAACCAGCCCTTCAGAGAGTTCTGGAAGCAATACAAAGAGCTGAAGAAAGGAATGACTATACCCAAGGGATTTCAAAAAGAAATCCAATGAAGGTATAACTGTGCAAAAGTACAGCTATATCAAGAACATAAACAGAAATAAAAATGGCAGCATTCAATACCCATCTTTCATTAGTAACTTTAAATATTAATGGACTGAACTCCCCAGTCAAAAGACACAGACTATGTGAATAGATAAAGAAACAAAACCAATCTTTTTGTTGTCTGCAAGAAACTCATCTCACATTCAAGGACAGACACTACCTCAAAATGAAAGGATGGAAAAAAATATACGAAGCAAATGGAACTAAGAAAAAAGCAGGCATAGCAATTCTAATATCTGACAAAATAGACTTTAAACTAAAACTGATCAGAAGAGACAAAGAGGGCCACTTCATTCTGATCAAAGGAATAATGAATGAAAGAGATATTACAATCATGAACATATATTCACCAAACTCTGATGCACCCAACTTCATTAAAACAATGTTACAGGACTTTAAGACCCAGATTAATCCCCAATCATTAATAGTAGGCAATTTCAATACTCCACTGTCTCCATTAGATAGGTCAACAGGGCAGAGAATTAACAGAGAGACATCTGAATTAAACACTACCATATATCAAATGGACTTAACAGACATCTACCAAGTATTCCACCCAAGCACCAAAGGTCATACTTTCTACTCAGCATGCCATGGAACATTCTCCAAAATCGACTATGTACTGTGGCACAAAAAAAACTTCAACAAATACAAAAAGATTGGAATAATTCCATGCATTCTATCAGACCACAATGCAATAAAGCTTACAATCAACACCCAAAGAAATCCTAATCACCACATGAACACAGGGAGATTAAACAACACACTCCTGAATGATGAATGGGTCAAAAGAGAAATTAAGAAAGAAATAAAAATATTCCTGGTAATAAATGAGAAGGTAATACAAAACAACAAAACCTCTGGGACATGCTGAAAGTGGTCCTTAGAGGGAAGTTTATAGCTCTAAGTGCCTACATCAAGAAATCGGAAAGAACACAAATAAATGACTTAACATTGCAATTCAACACACTTGAAAAACAACAGAAAATGAAACCCAAACTCAGCAGGCAAGAAGAAATAACAAAAATCAGGGAAGAAATTAGTGAAATTGAAACAAAGAAAACAATACAAAGAATCAACAAATCCAAGAGTTGGTTCATTGAAAAGGGCTGGTTCTTTGAAAAGACAAACAAGAACGACAAACCACTAGACCAGTTAACCAAAAGAAAGAAACAGCATCTCCAAATTAACAAAATCAGAGATGAAAGTGGAAACATCACTACAGACACTAGAAAGATACAGAACATTATAAGTGAATACTTTAAAAACCTATATGCTACTAAATTTGAAAATGTAAAAGAAATGGACAGATGTCTAAAGGAATGGAAACCACCAAAACTAAACCAAAAAGAGATTAACAACTTAAACAGACCCACAAAACAAAAAGAAATTGAAATAGTAATACAGAACATCCCGACTAAAAAAAGCCCAGGACCTGATGGATTTACAGCAGAATTCTTTCAGACATTAAAGAATATCTGCATCCAATACTACTTAATTTATTAAAAAAAATAGAAATGGAGGGAAAACTTCCAAATTCCTTCTATGAAGCCAGCATCACTC
>NW_008345075.1:158839-160393 GCF_000622305.1 Nannospalax galili
CCAAAATTCGCAACAAGATACTTGCAAACTGCATAAAGACACACATCAAAAGGATCATCCACCATGTTCAAGTTGCTTTATCCCAGAGATTCAGGGATCGTTTAATATACGTAGGTCAATAAACATCATAAATCATATAAATATACTCAAAGACAAGAACCATATGGTCATCTCAATAGATGCAGAGACGCCTTTGACAAAATTCAACATGCATTTATATTTAAAGTCCTAGTGGGAATTGGACTGGAGGGAACATACCTCAACATAATTAAAGCCATATATAACAAACCCACAGCCAACATCATTTTAAATGGAAAAAAACTGTAAGCATTCCCACTGAAATCAGGAACCAGACAAGGCTGTCCACTATCCTCATTTCTCTTTAACATAGTACTTGAAACTCTTGCAAGAGGAATAAGACAAAAGAAGGAAATTAAAAGAGTAATAATTGGAAAAGAAGAGACCAAATTATCACTTTTTGTAGATGATATGATATTATATCTAAGGGATGCAAAAATTTCACTGAAAACTCCTAGAAATTATTAACACATTCAGTAAAGTGGCAGGTTACAAAATTAACCTACAAAAGTCTGAAGCCTTTCTATATACCCATAACAAGCAATCAGAGAAAGAGCACATGGAGATACTCCCGTTCACAGTAGCTGCAAGAAAAACAAAATATCTGGGGATAAACCTGACCAAAGATATTAAAGAGCTCTACAATGAAAATTTTAAATGTTTAAAGAAAGAAACTGAGGAAGACATCAGAAGATCAAAGGACCTCCCATGCTCATGGATTGGAAGGATGAATATTATGAAAATGACCATCCTACCAAAAGTCATATATAGATTCAATGCAATGCCAATCAAAATCCCCATCAAAATCGGTTAGCCAAAACAACCCTGAGCACTAAATGCAATGCCGAGGGGATTACTATACCAGATTTCAAGCTGTATTACAGAGCTATAGTCATAAGAACAATATGGTCCTGGCAGAAAAAAAAAAGACCTACAGACCAATGGAACAAAATTAAAGACCCAAATATGAGTAAATAAAATTTCAGCCATCTGATATTTGAAAAGTGGCCAAGAACATTAACCGGAGGAAACAGCATGTTCAGAAAATGGTGCTGGCTAAACTGGATCTCCACTTGTAGAAGAATGAAACTAAACCCCTATCTTTCACCCTGCACAAAAGTCAATTCCAAATGGATCAAAGACCTCAATGTAAAGCCTGAAACTCTGAAACTATTAGAAGAAAATATTGGGAAAAACCTACAAGATACAGGTGTAGGAAAGGACTTTCTAAACCGGACACCAATAGCCCAGGAAACAAGGGCAAGAATTAACAAGTGGGACCTCATTAAACTAAAAAGCTTCTGTACATCAAAGGAGACAACCAAGGAAACAAACAGAAAACCCACAGAATGGGAGAAAATCTTCACCAGTGACACAACCGACAGAGATTTAATAACCAGAATTTATAACGAACTCAAAAAACAGAAATCAAGACAAGAAGCAACCCAATTAAAAGATGGGCTAAGGAGCTGAACA
>NW_008345075.1:160843-180620 GCF_000622305.1 Nannospalax galili
AAATGTGGTTGACTTATCTGATGGAATTTTACTCAGCAGTAAAGAAAGATGAAATCATGAAATATGCAGGTAAATGGATGGAACTAGAAACTGTTAAACTAAGTGAAGTAACACAGACTCAGAAAAAAAAAACAAAACTCGACATATGTTCTCCCTCATACATGGATCCTAGAATCAGACTCTGATAAATAAGTATGCAACCAGACATAACTACAGAAACCAGGATAATGGAAAGGAAACAGGGAGGTAAAGGAAAAGAAATAACCTGAAAGAGAAACACAGTAGGAAACAGGCCTTAATAGGGGAGATATGGATAAAAATTGGGTTAGTTTGAGGAAGGAGGGAGGGGAGGTTATACAAGGAACCTAGGGCCTAAAGGGAAAGAAGGAGCTCAAGAGAGGTAGGACCACAGGAGAAGGGTATTATTATGGGAGAAAGGGGGCAATGGGGGCAACTTAAGAGGGAAAACCATGGTGGAGGGGTGAGACAATGTGAGAGATAAACAATTCCTAGCTAGTTTTGAAAAACAGTGAGAACCATATTACTCCTACAACCTACTGACAAATTATACATAGCAGATCAAGAAATATATGTCTAGGTAAAGTTTTTTGAGAACAACTGGTCTTTGCCTAAGATTTATCTACATGAAACAACCTTCTTTGGTGTTTAACAGACATACTTTGAGGTCTATAGTAATTTGGTCAGAGGGATATAAAGGACACTTTTTGCTCCTTGCCCTCCTAGGTCGACTAGTTCCAGGGGAATATGAGCATCTCTCAAAATGTCCTATAATGGTGGTGGGCCATCTGTCATCTTGATTAAGCAGGCCAGGAGACCCCACCAGATGGACTTGAACCAGTGTTCAGTCTATAAAGAGGAAGGTCAACACAGAGGAATAATTCCCTCCATGCTTCCAAGTGAAGCCAATCATGGTCGAGTAGGACCTTTGACTTATCTTCACATAGGTGGAACTGGTAAAAGAAAGGAGCCAGGGGCTCCTCCCAAGCCCATGTGACCCCTGAGGAACAGATCCTTAAACGACCTTAAGAGTAAAAATAAATCTGTTTATCTGGAACAACCATGTGGCCTTAAACACCCAAAAGGAAAGTATAACTAAAGATTAGAGGGGCCAATATAATTTCATAAGAGTCCATATGTATAGCTAAAGGCTACATAGCAAGCATCAATGCCAGACAGGCGATACCTCCTTCTGAGTTGTTTGCCAGTGTGGCCAAAAGTATTTCCAATTAGTAATCCAGCAGAGAACTGGGAAATTGAACAGCAGACCCCAATCTTATCCAAAGAATACTGACAGCTGAATACCACTATATGAGGAACAGCTCACCCTCCTAAAACAAAGACCTCTTGATAGGCTGACTAGATTCACCAGAAGGACAAGTAGTGGTGAATGTCTGGGGTACTGACAATACAGCAGACAGTAGCAGGGATATCAAAGTTTAAGGGATCTAGCTGCGGGGAGGGAGGCTATGGGAGGGTGCTACCTGGAAAGTGGGTCTATTAAATAAAATTCTTCAAAGCATAAAAATTTGCTCCTTAATAACTAGTAGATGTGAAAAACATTACCATTGAAATCTACCTGAGGACTTTATATCCATGCTCAGATGCTAAGGAGCTGAGAAAGTAACCAACTGTGACTAGTAATAATCACATATACAGAGATTAGAAATGCATATGCATCTTAGTGTCAGTTATATTAAAAATGAATCTTTCTACATTAAACTGTGTATTTTAATTTTATGTCTTATAGGGTTTATACGGAGTACAATATTGTATAACTGTATTCATTCAACTGTAAACCTAATGATTTACAGCCAATTTGGAAAGGGAAGCATGTTACCTCTGGAAATTGTTATTGAATATGTCAGTGCTGTTGCAATGAAATGCCTCTTCTAATCATTTGGTTATGAAATAATAATAATAATAATATAATAATTAGTAGATGTGAAAAACATTACCATTGAAATCTAAAGGAGCTCAGAAAGTAACTGACTGTGACTAGTAATAATCAGATATATAGAGATTAGAATCACATGTGCAAACATCTTAATGTCAATTGCATTGAAAATGAATTTTCTGTATGAAACTTTTTATTTTAATAATGAAATGGAGATTTTTAAACGTTAAAACCTCATTTAATTTTATGTCTTATAGGGTTTATACTGAGTAAAATATTGTATAACTGTAACAATTCAACTGTAAACATAAAAATTTACAGACAGTTTTGAAAAAGATTAATCTTAGCTCTGAAAATTGTTATTGAATATGTCAATTCTGTTGTAATGAAATGCTTCTTCTAAGTATGTGGTTATTAAATAAATAATAAACTGAAAAAATGTATGTCATAAAACTGCATTTAAGTTAAATGTACTTATAAAGTATAATGAAATCATTTATGTGGTTTTCTTTGACTACAAGTCATAAAGGAGGTAAATGGTTTGCAGGTTGAGGCATGACTGATGGTATCAGTACTACACTACAGGAATAAAAGTGTCCCAGCTCTGTGAGAACAAAAGCTTTTATTACAGCTTTTATTATAATCACCATAAATAAGTAAAAGATCAATTTTCTAATAAGATTTTTATATAATGCTCAAAAACTTTTTGCCTTCTCATTCAGTGATATTTCTCAGTCATTTAAGATGGTTTTATTTTTTATGAGAATATTTGAAATAAGTTCATTTTTAATAAATTGCCTAAGATTCCAAATGATTTAAATTTATAAAATGAATGTGATAAATACTTGTGCTTTCAAAACTAACAGGTAGTCATTATAGATGTTGCCCCTCAATATCAACAACAAAAAGAAATTTGAACAAAATGAAAAATCAATACATTATAGACACTTACTAATTCATGAATGTGAATTCTCAAGATAAAGCACTAATTGGGAAATTTAGGCAGCCAGAGTGTCATAAATAATATCCCTGCTGAATATCAAGTAGTAAAGCCAGACATGCCAATAATCCCAGCACTTGGTCAGCTCAGACTTGAAGTAGAGATACTTGTACATCATGCTTGTATTGCCCTCTTCACAATAGCTAAGATGGAAACTATCTATCAGTCATGCCTCAATTGATAAATAGATAATGAAAATGTGGTACGTTTATACAGCCTAGTTCTCAGCAGTAAGGAAAGATGAAATTATGAAGTTTGCAGGTAAATGAACGGAATTAGAGAGTGTTATACTAAGTGAAGTAGCACAAATGTAGAAAAATAAGCAGTGTATGTTCTCCCTCATTTGCGGATTGTAGTACCAGTCACTTATTTGTGAGTATATAAATTCTGACGTAACACCAGGAGTCAGGAAAATGGAAAGGATATGTGGAAGTAAAGGAAAAGAAAGAACCTGAAAGGTGGATAGTAGGGAACAGATGTTATCAGGAGGGAGGTAGAGAAAATGGAAGTGTTAGACAGGGAGGAGAGGATGTAGGGACATGCAAGGGACTTTGGTGTGGGGGTGAAGGGAGTGAGGAGGTGGGGAAGGTCGGTGTTTTGGGAGAAAGGGTGGGGATAATGGAGGTGCTGGGACTTCGGTGAGGGAGGAGAGAAGCTGGATGGGAGGAAACGGGTAGAGATGGATGAATCACAGGGTGCTAGGAAACCCAGAGGGAAATGTGATGCCCTCCAAACCCAATGAGAAAGCACATACAGTGTCTGAACATTAGTGTATTTGTATACCCGAGAGCTGCTTCGTAGGGAACACAGTTCCAGATAGAAGAGACCTCCCTTTGAGTGGTGGCTGAAGGTAGTCCAGGAGACTCCAAAAATTGCACAGGCTATTTCCAAACCTCTTGGTTATTTCCCAGAGTGGGTAGAAAACCCTACTCCTGAAACAAAACATACATTGGATATAGGACCTGAAGCATGTAGCATGAGCTGATCTGGAGGCCTTCTACCCGAAGTTTGGCTATCATAATGATGATGATATGAAAACTGCCAAGGGAGATAATCAATGTTCCAACCAAGCCCTAAAGCCTAATAGCCATAAAGACAAGCATGACAAACTACCTCTATTGGTGTAGTAGTGATGCTGTTATCTGGGGGGCAATCAACAGCTATCTAATTGGACTTAAAGCCCTCTAAATGGGAGGGAACTTATGGGTGGAACTGTAAACTCAGCCAAATACACATAGCAGGAGAGGACATAGATCCTAGAGAAACCCCTGTCTCTCTCATATCTCTAGACAAATGAAATTTCTTACTATAAGCTAAGTATCAATCCCTATATGTACAGACAATTATACAATATACCACTCATCAAAGAAGTTTCTCCAACTGATGGAGGCTTCTGCAGAATATCACAACTGATCAGACACAGATAATATAAGTCTGTGAAATGCCTAGTCCTAGGTGACATATCTGCAGTTAAACCTCTACACCTAAGGCTCATGGAACATAGCAGAAAGAAGGGTAGAGAGAAAAGTAGTACATCCCTCTACTCTCACCAGTAAAGCTTCCTAATACAACAGGCTGTGTTGCACACCGAAGGCCACAGCTGGCCAAGTCTTAAAGAATAAAACCACCTCAGATATGGAAGACACATTAGAATTACAAGACACAGAATTAGAAACAACTGTGATGAGAAACATTCTGATTAACAGAAAATGTAAAAGCTGACAGGAGCAGAGGGATAATGAGCAGAGTTTATGAAATTCTGTTTGAGAACCATAAAGAAATACTTTAGAATAAAATGGTGTAAAAAAGAGAACAATGTCTATGATGAACTCAACACTAACTTATATCACTGAATAAAGTCTCTGAGCTTGAACATGTGACAATATGGACTCACTAAACCATTCATAAACAGGGAGCAGAGTGAGGGAATTAACATGAGATCAAAATAAGTCAAAAGTTATAAATAGCCTTACTAGAAATCAGTGAAAAGAGAGAGAAGAGTAAAAGATTTGGCTTAGAACTTCACCAAGTTAATGTCACACACTCAATCACAGAACCAAAAAACCTTAAAGAACAAGAAGTATGGTCAAAACTACTGTCCCTTCCTTGAAAAAAAAGTATTGAAAGCAACCAAACAAAATATCTTTACCTATAAAGAATCAATGGTAAAATTATATCCAATTACTCAAAAAACATCTGAACAAGAAGACAGTGGAATGACAGGACCTGAGTTCAATCTATAGTATACATAGCAAAACAATCCAGGCATAGTAGCATGTACTTGGAACCCCAGAGCTGGAGTCAGGCATATCTCTGAGGCCTGCAATGGAGCCAGGCTAGCCTACTTGGCAATCTGTAGGCCAAGGAGAGACCTTGTTTCAAAATACAGTGTAGATGAATCTTAAGGGATGACACCTGATATTTCCCTCTGGAATCCACAAATATATGTATAAATACAGACACACACCCACAGACACACACCCACAACACACAGAGAGAGAGAGAGAGAGAGAGAGAGAGAGAGAGAGAGAGAGAAATACAATGAAATTTTTTGTTCTTGCTTTTGTGAAATATGGTTTGATTCTAGCTTAACCTGGCAAGTAACTCACTGCACATCCCAGACTGGCCTCCAACTCACATTAACTCTCCTATCTTAGTCTTCCAAGTATTGGGATTACAAGCGTAAGGTATCATTCTTGTTTTTGAATGAAATATTTAATGGATTGATTTAAAAATGAAAGTCCAATATAAGATTTTGTATATTGTTAAATTAACAGTGAAAGTTAAAGAATTTCTCAAACAAAAATTTAGTGTTTTCAGTAGCTCTCCCATTTAAGAAATGATGAAAGTAGTCATTCTGAGTGTGCAATACATTATTTACCAGAAAGATGAATCTAGATGAAGACAGGAAGAGGGCAGAAAAATAAATACGTGAAAAAAGTTATTTTTAATTGTCTCATAGATCATGATTTTTTTCTCAAAATAGTGACACAAACATCAGAATATGAATATATCGAGACATTAAATATAGATATGTATATATGCTTTTGTATAAGTGAAATGTATAATAGCAATGGTACCAGAGAAAATAAGATATTGGGAAATTTTTATAATTATAAGACATTTGGTAGATCTAAGATTGCATCTTATTATTTTGATATGGAGTTAAAATATTTGTGAAAAGAGCACATTCTAGGGGGAACAATTTACAATAGTTTAAAAAAGTGTAAAATTGATATGCTAAGAAAGTAGACATATTGAGTCATGTAACATGCCAAACTGAAGCCACAAAAGCACGAAAGTATGAATAAAAGCACCAGAATAAATGACAAAAATAATGAATACTAACAAATATAGTTGATATTAATCCAAATAATAACCACCTGTGTCAGCTAATCTTTATTTTGAATGTGACTAGATACAGAATCAACTAGAAGGCATAATTCTGGTTATGTAAGGGTCTCTCCATAGAGGTTTAACTGAGAAGGGAAGATTCTGTAGATGGTCACATCTCACACTCTGGGAGCCCAGACTGAATAAAAAAGAGAAAGTAAGCCAGGCAACAGCATTGACCTCTATTCCCTGGCTGTGGAGTAAAAGTTATCAGCTGCCTAATGATTCTATCACTGTGCATTCCTAGCAGGGTGGACTATATCATATCCTCAAAATGTAAACCCAAAGAAACCCTCAGTTACTTAAGATTTTTGCCAGGTATTTTCTCACAGCAATAAGAAATGTAACACATACACACACACACACACACACACACACACACACACACTTAAGCCATATTTGCCTAAATATATCAATTTTAATAAAAAATTGTCACTATAAATAAGAAAAATGAGAATCAACTCTCTATTAAAAACATACATTTAATATAACAAAAGGTATATAAGAAAGTTATGTTATCTATACTATCCCAAAGAAGATGGAATAATTAAAATTAATTTCAGACAGAGCACACTTCAAAACAAAAGGACTTATCAGGGAAAAAGAATACCATTACATACCGACAAAGGTTTCAATTTTATTGGAAGAAATAATATTTAATACTAAATACTAAACAACCAAACATTGACATAGAAAGCAAAAATTGATAGCTAATACAGGAATAAATGTATGACTCAACAATTTCAATTAGAGCCTTAAGCGCTCCTATATCACAACTGAACTGACACAGCAGAACAAAATAATTTAAATATATAGTTGAATTCAGTGACATGATCACTCAACCAAAATAGACCACAGTTTAGGCAGTAAAAATTATCTAAGATAGTGTAACAACTTTTATTTAATAAATAGGCTATATTATGTTTTAAGCCCTTGAGAATTTTCAGGAAAATCTAAATATAGTAAGAATTAGAATGTTACAGTGGAAACAAATGTTAGGTTAAAATATTTATCAGGGTTATGTAGGAAACCAGAATGGCAAGCACTAGGGCTAGATGGGCCTAAAATTTTTAAGCCCAAGCTATGTTCTCTGATAAAGGGAGGGGTGCTGAAAACAGAAGCTCTGACATGCTTGTCTTACATAACACTGCAGGGCTAGCAGGAGAAAGCAGGTGGGTCAAAAGTTTAAGCTTCTTGCTCTGTGGGGAAGACTTGGCCAATACCTCTCTGTCCTGAACAAATAACTCAGCTATCATTACCTGAGAGATAGACCAGGTTAAAAGTTTACTCCTTGGCTAAAAGCTAGAAGTTTACCATACTTTTAGCCATAAGAAAGAAAAAATTGTGGCCAATAAATTACCAGACAGTCATTGGTAACCTTGAGTAAAAGTTTAAGCACCCTGCTTTATATATAACCCCTAGCTGGAACCTACTAAAAAGCTATATGTCCTGTTTCTTGTCTAGCTGAATTGTGCCCTAAATCTTTGTATGTAACTGCCAAATCTCATGTGACTGCCAGTTCCTTGTAATGTATAAAAACCTTCTGAATTTTCAATAAATGGCTTGTGGTAAAGGAATGCACAAGTCCCAGAGTCAGGGAATGTGTCGCCGGTTGGTATCACATGCGCCAGGGAAGCAAGGTTCCCTGATGAGCATGGCAGGCCTGGGTCTCTACAGCACTGGAACTGAACTGAGGTTGTGGGTGATTTGAAGGTAAAGAAGAGGGTTGGGTATGAGATGCTAAAGGCCTGGATCTGGGAAGAAAAGCGAAGTGTCTCTCAGCAGGAGCCCATTGGCTCCAGTGCAGCAACCATGCTCTCTGAGGACTCACAGATAACACTACCCTTTCCTTTGCTGTAGGCTTTTGATATTACAGAGATTTACATCTTTGTAGTTGTTCATCCTTCTAATGCACTTTCATGTGAATGAATTGAGGGTAAAGACAGCTTCCAACAAAGCCTCTGCAGATTCCAAGTAGGAGATGAACCTAAATCCAAGATTGATAATGGGAGGAGAAACTTTAAACGAGGACTGTCAGTCAGACACTAGAGGCAGTCATTAAATAGGCCAAGCCTGCAAGGCTGGGTACTAGAGGCAGCCCTCAGTCTCTGCTTTGTAGCTCTGCCTTCAACTCACGGGGTGTAGGGTGTGCTTACCTTCTGTTTCTGCTTTCTCATCTGCTGAATTAAGCCAAGACATGTTGCTTACATTCCCTGTGCCATGGTGTGAATTTTCCTTTTGGAGCACACAAACCAAGACTGTTGTGATTGGGATCAGAAGGGCTCTGAGAAGAAGTATAGCATTGCCAACTGCAGCGAGAAGTGATACTGAATTCCTACAATTTCTTCTATGTCCTTAAAGTCATATATTGTGAAAACAGAGGAATATATGATGCAGCTACAAAGACAACTATATCACAATATCACATATCAGTCAATCATAACTGAATGAGCAAGGAACTTTACAGGTAAAAAAATACTGTGTAATCTCTCACAAATTCACTGATATGTTCAAAAGAAAAAAGAGAGAAGAATGATCAAACTACTAAAGCTTTTGTAATCACTCCCTGTACTGTTGTATTCCTTATTTCTGCAATTCTGCATGTGATATTGCTAATGTATTTTGCTCAAGAGTTCACGGAAAATGAGTGACCCCATACATAGATTACTCTGGTATCCCTAAAGAACATGAGCCTTGCACTTAGGTACTTAATCATCTTAGATTCATAGGACTGTGTAGAATGAAAATGAAGAGAGCATGTGAGCAGAGATGACATGGAAGGTAGGGCCTGGGCCTGGGGTTGGGAGCACTTAAACGCAGATTTGGGAACATTTATGTTCATGTTGAGTAATTTCTTTGGGATTTTAATTGGGGAAAGATGGGTTTGAATGGGTAATACATTTGTTTCACTTCATATATTGGAAATGAAAAAAGACATGTTTCAAATTTTCCTTCTCTTTTTACTAATATCTTGAGAGAACAAAAATCTAGGAAATTACTGTTTTTTGTAGTAGACTGAGATTCAGAGTATAAATGAAATGGGAATCCACATGAAGCCATACTTTGTCAAATTACAGAACATAAAAAAAATAAGAAAAATATACTAAACATTTTAGTCACCTAAAAGATGGGAAGTAGGATGCTATCAAAACTGTGATAGAAAGCAAGGAATCTATGCATGTAATAATATTATACACGCACATGTACTTTCACTCACTCAAGAATTATATTTTCAACAAAATCTAAAATCTGATGTAACAATGGAATAAAGAAAAAAATTTAGACATGTAATCTTCTGCCTCCTGTTCCTCTCCTCCCTCTGCCTCCTTCTCTGAACTTTCCTTCCATGTATTATAGCTTTCCTCAGGGATCTATTGACTCACTTAAAATTAATGAATGGGTAGGCATGTAATGAATGAATATAAACAAACAAGCAAGGAAACAAACAAAGAACAGTGTATAAGAATTTCGAAAATAAGGAAATTACAATCAGTAAATATAATGTATTCATACATACTTTCTTTGCTGTTTGTTTATATATTTATATGTATATAAATTATTTGGCAGATGAAAGCTGGAAATCTCTGCAGTGGGGATTTCCAGAATTAAAAAATTGCAATCAATAGAGTCTAACATAACGTTCAGAATTTTCAAAGGGAAATATTGACTGATATATGGGAGGTCACATATAGTTCACAGAAAACTGTTTTGCAGTGAATAGTATCTGCAATATCACACCAAGATAAAGATTATTTAACAAAACAACATTTTCTGTGTGCTGGATGCTTGCAAGTCATCTTGTTTAGGTGATAATGTATCTTATCCCTACCTCTACTTAATCTCAAGTTGGTGTGGACAAAAACAGAAACTGGCATGAGAATTGAAGGAGGAAATGAAAAACTCCCTTACTTTCAGGAGGCTGACATGGGTGTGCACACTTTTATTTCAGAACATTTAGCCCGTCCAGCATGACTCAGACGCAGTCAGTTTTGCATTCTGCTTGTTCCAGATGGCTCGTCCATCCAGAGGCTAGCAGTCCTCCATTTCCGATACCCTGATAAAACTACAGAGGTGGACATTACATATCAGCACAGTATCTTGTCAATCGCCCAGTGAAGTCAGTATTACTAACAGCGGAACACTGTTTGAATTTGCATATTTCACTAAGGTTTTGCTGTCTACAACTCAGCTAATGCTTCATAAAAAATATTATGGTAATTGTCTCTAAACCTCTGAATTATTTCTGACTTTTATCTTCCCAGATACAGTTATAGGCATAACATCAGAAATAAACCACTTAAACCTCAATGACCAAAGATACAGATGATTCAAATATTGGTATTAGAAGTGGTTCTATGCAATGGAAACCTTAAAGGGAGAGGTTTGAAATGGGTTTACCAATCGTATAAGATGTAGCAGGATTAATCACCCTTCTGGAAGGTATAAGTAGCACCTTAGTAGCACCTCTTTGTTTATGGCAAAACATTATTAAAACCATACCTAAAATCCTGTGAACTGAAGTGATCAACAAGTCATTAGGAGATGGTTTGATAACATGGGCCCATTTCTCCTGGGAAAAAAAAAAAGAACAGATCTCAGTTCTCAGTGGAGTATTCATTTAATTTAGGTATTGTTGGGTATCAAATCCTCACCTGAAGATGAACAGAATGACTCATTTGTTGTCATGATGATATTTACATTCAACTGTGGGCAGGGAACTCATTTCATAGATGAGGTACAGCATCAGATTAAATCTCAAGTCATCTATTGGTCTTATCACATTCTTATTAGTGCAAAAAACAAAGTAGAGGGGAGTGTGAGTGAGATGCTCTCTGGCACCAAACAAGGACAACACCTTGAGTTTCTAAAGATAGGCCTTCTAGAAGGTATTATGTTTTCTATTTCTGTGACATACAAAAAGTTATCTTTTCCCCATTCCCAGAATTTACGGTCCCAGTTGGTTGATTAGAAAAGTTTTCCAGTTTGGCATATATATATTTAATGTCTTCAGAATTTGAAAATTTTGTTCACAATGAAGAGAGAGATAATCCCAAAGTTTAAAAAAAAATTCTAGAGAACTGGATATTAAGTCTGTCTGTCACATGCAGCTTTGTGACTTTTGATGCCAGGAAACAAATAAGAAAATAAAAGGATAAGATTATAGTTTCAGTATGATTGCTCATGACTACCATGGGAAATTGAATTGTTTCTAAAAATAGAAAATTGATAGGAAAGGAATATACAATGTACTATGGGGTCTTTTCTATCTTTCCAATTTCTTGTTATTAATAAGAAACTTCAGTCTTAAAATGAAGGCTTTGAGTAGCACAGATAATCTCAGAAATACCTGATTGGTAATGGAACCAGGACCTAGGTAAAATGCTTTATAAAACCAAGATATGTAGATACTAGTAAGAAAAAATATGAATACCAGGAATCAACATGTGATGAATGACAAAACTGAAACTTTCCGTAGAAATATTTCTTTCTTTGGACAAAAGTGTTTTACATAAGTGTTGCTACTGTTTGCATATTGTTTGTCTTCAGTTCATAGGCAGGACTGGTCTCCAGTTGATGAAACTGTTAAGATGTAACTGGGTTACAACTCAACCGGGGTTAATATAATCACTGCATCAATCCATTGATAAGTTTGTAGCTGAATAGGATATTATAAGAGGGGCCTTCATTTGCAGAAGTACGTCCTGAGAGCATAACTTTGAAAGGTAGATTGTGCTTGACCCCTTTTTCTGTTTTATGAATATCATGAGGTCAGCATCTTCCACCTACCTTGTACTTTTCAATGATATTCATGTCTTTGAAAAGGTCTAAAATTAATGAAACCACTCACTCATCAATGAAGACATTTGAAACTGTGAGCCAAAATCAATTTTTCCATCCTCAAAATTGTTTCTTTCAGGTATTTTGTTATAGCAACAGGAACTGATTAACATATAACTCATTATTTGATTTACAACTTCCCTATCTATCAAACTTGGAAAACTAAATACATGAAGAATGAGCAATGACTACAGTTAAATCTCAGTAGTGTACATTATTTATAGCATCACAGGCAGAGCATGAACTGACAAGATGAGCAGCCAATACAGTGAAATATGAATGAATACAGAAAAAACAGAACAAGGTTATCTAACTTTTGAAGACTGTTGATGTGTTTTCCTCCTTATGAAGAATATTTTTGTTGTTTTATATATGTTTTTTTTTCCTGAGCTTGCTTAAAAAAAGTTCTTTTAGAGAAGTATATGTGGAGGAATTTCAAAAGAGTTTGTCATTATATATTATCATATGCCAACTTTTAAACTGGGGATGTATTTTCCTGAAGTCCTAGGTATTGATGAGTTATTAATTCTCAAACTGTGGCCCTCTGGAACCTATGACCGTGACTTTTGTTAAAGAAGACAACTTTGTTACAACAATTACATTCTGGTTACAAAATGAGTTCATCCTTGACTATATAAGTTTATAGTACAAATTCATATGGTGTTTTTCAAAGAATATACTCTAGATCCCACTATGGAAATAATTGTTCACCCATGGTCATTACTGCTCTATTTTATAGTCAGGAAATAGAACCAAACTAGATGTCTATCAATTGATTGGACAAGAAAATATGATACATGTACACAGTGGAATGTTATTTAGTTGTTAAGACAAAGGAAATTATAACATGTGCAAGAAAATGGAAGGAAATTTAAAAAATACTTCCTGAGTGAGGTAACACATATCTAGAAAGACAAATAACACATGTTATCTCCCATAAGTGCATGTTACCTTATAACTTTTAGATAGATGTGTTTCAATGGAAAATCTACAGAAGTCAGGAATCATATTACAAGGAGCCATTGAAGGGGAGATAGAATGTGAAGACATGAAGGAGTAAAGGGGAATAGCGACCTGGAGAGGGTGAAATTGGGTGGGGAACAGGAGAGAAGGGCAGAGGGGACTAACACTCAGAGTGTTCAAAAATTCATCTGGAAGCTTACTATAATAGAAGTTCTTAAACGTATACATACACAATATAAAATGGGCTTACATGTAGTAACCCTATAAAAAGTGTTCAAAGACCCCTACCAGACTCAACAGTGTGGCAAATAAAGAGTGTGATGCCAGGAATGGATTCCCCCTTTTGAAGTTGTTGACCAGATGGTGTTCCATAGAACCTGAAACAATTCAGGACATTGCCATTGCTCATGGTTATCGGTAAGAACTGGGGAGTAAGACCTTATTGCTGAGGATACTACATATATGAATCATAGAACAGAAAAGGAAAAATCAAGCTGCAATTGACCTTGAGGCTTATCTTTTCTGGTTAGCTTTCATAACACTAGCAAATTCTATTCATGCTACTGGAAGAGAAAAATAGTGATCAGCTTTACTGGCTCTGAACTCTGTGAGATGCAATAATGACTGGCCTGGAAAGATATGCTCAAGGTGAAAATGAGGGCATTGATGTTATGGGAATAATCAACCACCTTCTGATTTGATTTACGGCCCCTCCACAGCATGGAGTCCATACCTGGTAATGTTATCAGTGCCCAAAGCCTGTGGATCACAGGTCAGAGGCCATAGAGGAAAACTTACTACTATTATTCTGCTGAATAGATAGAGTATTATATTGACTCCTAATGGTTTCTTGTCAGACACATAGATCAGTGCATCTCTTAACTCGCAACAGAGAAGCTTTTTCCTGTAGCAGATTATGATTAATCCAAAGTTATGCAATTGGTCAATGTGCAGAGAATAAAAGACTGTAGAGGGCTCTGACCAACTTGGACATCTAGATCACTGTCTCTCCTTTCAAAGATCAAGGATAGTTTCAGAAGAGAGGACAGGAAGATTATAAGAGCCAAAGGTGGTAGATGAATAGAAGAAAACTGTTGTCTGAACAGCACAAGGCAGTTGCAGGTATGAGCCCACAGTGATTGTGACAGCAGGCACAAGATCTGTGCAAAAGCAAGCAAGACAAAAATAACCCAAAACAAACAAACAAACAAACAACAACAACAACAACAAACATCATTGGTAAGGGATGTTGGCAAGAAGCAACAGCCCTGGCTGAGAATCTCTTGGTAATTTATAGCTCCTGAGAGAGGACAAGTCTATTTTTTCTTAAGGACGTGATTCCTGGTAGGCTGAACAGACTACAAGGGAGAGATGCACATTTTATGAGCATTTGGTTAACAAGATTAGACTTCATGCACTTAAAAAAAGAAATAACAGAGGACATGAAATTGTGGAAGTAGTTATATAGGGTGGAGATGGGGAAAAGTTTTCTGAATATAAAACATTGTAAGAAATTCTCAAAGAATCCGTAAAATGTCTTTTTAAAGCATATAGACCAAAACAGATCAAGGACCTGCAACAACTGAAGCCATGATCACAGTGAACCTCCCACAGCCAAGAAAAGCCTGGCACCACCAGCAGCAGAAAAAAAAAATCATGGAGAAAAGGGGACCTTTTAACACTTTGCTGGGCTGTAGTTCTGAAACATTACACAGTTCCATTACTTTTTAGGTACTATTTTTTCAGTAGTCTATATTTCAACCCTCCTAATCTAGCTCTTTAATTGATGCTGTGGTTGTAAGTTATATATGATGAAAACGGAAACTGGCTATTGTCATAGCGGCAGAGGTAACTGAAGTTTCTGCTTTCTAAATTCAGATGAAATAGTACACTGATTATGATTCCTGGTCAGTGTGTTTTTCTGGTAGCAAACAGAGCTGAGCATTAGTAGCCCTAAATCAGCAGGAGCTTTGTGGCTGGGACACACTAGCAACTTTGTATGGAACTCCCACATGTGTCCCTTTCTTTGTCTAACTTTGCAGCAAGATACACTTCCCCTGAAAATGATTTCTCTGCCCATATTACTGTTGTCGTGTGCAAGATATGACATTTCTTATACTTGATTTTATCTTCCCTTCCAGAATTCACTCCTCAGGAACCAAAGTGTGCAGATTACATGGTTATCAGCCTTAGGAGAAAATGCTTAGATAAGTATAATTTGCATATTTATTCTGGAAAATTTCCAGAAAATGAGAAAGGACTGCTTTGATTTCTTTTAAATCCAAACAACATCTGTTAGTCATGCTTTTTGTTTTCCAAATAACTATGGTTAATTTGTATTACCATGTAACGATCTATAAAAATGAACTTCAATAAAATCAAGAATATGTAATTTCATATATGAGTAAGTATTAATGAAAGATAGCAAAGGAATGTTCTTAGAGTCAAAAGGAATTAGAACTTCTGTCCGTCAAAGAGCTAGGATTTAATCCTCCCTCATTTAGTTTTGTGTTCTTTCTATTATATATACATAATTTCCTTCACAGACTGAAAAGCTATCCATGTAAAAGTAACAAAGCTCCATGGCTCTAAGGTAGCAGAGTATATTTAGATAGATGATAGATAGATGAATAGATAGATAGATAGATAGATAGATAGACAGATAGATGATGATAGATAGATAGTAGATACATCATAGATAGATGGTGATCGATCGATAGATAGATGATAGATAGATAGATAGATAGATAGATAGATAGATAGATAGATAAAAGATAGATAGATGATAAATGATAGAAGATAGATAAATAGAAGACAGATAAATAATAAGCAGATAGATGATAGAAGATAGGTAGATAGATGTTAGAAGATAGATGATAGAAAGATAGATAGATGATAGATAGATGATAGATAGATAGATAGATGATAGAGAGATAGATCGATAGATGATAGATAGATAGATGATAGACATAGATAGATAGATAGATAGATAGATAGATAGATAGATAGATAGATAGATAGATTGTGGGGGTTGCTGGGAATTGAACTTATGGCCTGATACATGTTAATCAAACACTCTACCACTTAGCTACATTCCCAGCTCATACATATAAACATTTTGGGGCAAGAGGCTTGTTCTGAGAAAGGCCATGAAGTGGTACTATGGACCTGCACTTACCATTCTAGTAACTTAGAACAGGGATACAAGAAATTCCTGTGAGTCACCTGCTTAGTGGCACCACATTGTAACAAATCTAGAAATTTAGAAAAGTGAAAAGAAAGATATTATCATTTCCTTTTGAAGAACAGAGGGTCATGTGTCCTGTGAAGCATGCTAGAAGCACCTGTAATCAGATTATGCCAACTTTTGGTACATCTATGCCATTAAAATGTATGACAAACATATTAATATGAAAAGTAGTAATGGAGAGGTAACAGCATTCACACCCAGAATTAGGCATGTTCTTGATTTGATGAGTTTTATGTGAGACAATGCTATAAATAACTCTACAGGACATCAATTAACAAACTAACGTGAGATTACAAAACAAAAATTAAATTCCAAATTAAATTTTATAAGCAAACATAATATTTAAAAACGTAATTATATTTATAGAAATATTGTATAAAGATTAATTAAAATATGTTAGATTTGGTAGAAAACCTCTACATGCTGCTTTTAAGCTAGTAGGCTAAGACCCTGCCATTAAATACTGACCCTCCTTGTCCAGTCAGCTGTGTACACTAGTCTTTTCAAATCAGATAACACTGTAATTCCCCCTGAATTCTGCTCCACTTTTGTTTTAAAAATAATACTTTTTATTAATTAAGAATTTCATACAATGTTTTATGATCTTTTCATCCCTTTCTCTCATTTCCTTCTAGATGCAGACCAGACTGGCCTCCATAGGGCAGAGATCCATCTGCCCTAGCTCCCAAGTGCTAGGATCAAAGATGTGTACCACCACACCTGGCATTTGATCCTCTTCTTGATGAAGATTATTTTCTTAATAATACCATTAATGAAACAAGTCCTGCACTAAAGTCTTTTGTTTCATGTAGTA
The DNA here is from genome assembly GCF_000622305.1 of Nannospalax galili. Taxonomy (NCBI): domain Eukaryota; kingdom Metazoa; phylum Chordata; class Mammalia; order Rodentia; family Spalacidae; genus Nannospalax; species Nannospalax galili. The sequence continues at coordinate 178,017 of NW_008345075.1, forward strand.
AATACTTTTAAGGACTTAACTGAAGCTATTTGGTTCTCATTTTAGAGATGGGAAATTGAGGTGCACTGAGAGACAGTAATGGTCCATTTTCTCACAGCAAGAAGTGGTGGTGTCAAACTGAAAACTTTTCCCACCATAATGCAAAAAAACACTTATTTTTCTACTGTCTCCTGCAACCTCTTCTTCTCTTAGTCATAAGAACTTCTGGTCCTCAGCTTCTGGATTCTTTGAGACTTGGTAGGCAACATAGAACATTTTTAATGTTTGACTATAGAAAATCCATAAAGTAAAAGAAGAATAAACATTACATCTAATATAAAATTTTCTACTGGTTACATTGAAATGAACAAAAACAAACAAATGAGTTTTTCTACCATGTCTTAGTTAATCCCATGATTCAAATACCATTCCAACATCTAATCCATATATTTTAAAGGAGGAATGTTTCATAGTTAAAACACAATTAGAGCCACATATTGTATGTTCTGTGGTTATCTGTGGTTATTGGTGATCAGATTGGTTAGAGCAGCTTTGAATAGACTGTTTTACCTCAAGTCACTCATAGTCATAAACTGCATGAACCTCTGATGATAGATCATGTCAAGAAAACTGATAGTGAACAAAGTTAAACAGACAAGACTTGATCAAATAATATTACAAAAGAGCAGGCCAACTCATTCCCACTTTACTGAAACTAAAGGATGCAAAGTTTTTAACAGTGCAGTTTTGTGTGTCAGAGGCCAAAAATGTTTGCTAACTGACTTTACCCAAAGGAAAGGTAAATATTTCTTTATGTGAAAATACAGTGTTGGTAGCTGAATATAGCAGGCACCTTTAAGGTGCAACTGCTCTCTAAGGGGACTTTGAAGTGCTTTTACCTTTTCCTTCAGCTCCAACCTGTCAGGAAACTAAGATGACACGTAGAACCACCCCATCATTATTTCAACCTCTTTGAAATGCATTTCTTAAAAAATAAATAAAGATGTCCCACAACATTCCTTCTTCACTTGTGATCCTGAAATTTCTCTTCTATATGAATATGGGTCATTTATCTATGCAAACTGGAGTTCATGAAAAGAAAAAGAAAACACACAGTGTTAAACATTCCTCTGTGGTCACCGCCAGTGGCGGCCACTCCTCCATTCTCTTGGGTGCTGCTCTTTCGTTCTCACGGGCGTTGAGGCTGCTCCTCTGCTTGCCCTGGGCTGATGCCGCTCTTCTGCCTGCCCTCGGCTGAGGCTGCTCTTCTGCTTGCCCTGTGCTGCCTCCTGTCGTCCCTGCTTCTGCCCAGTACCGGACCCCAGGGCTGGTGAGGAGACTGTGTCAGCAGAGCCACATTCAGACACAGGACACCAGGTTCAGTGACACAGTTCTGGTTTATTGCAGGAAGGCACAAGCTTATATAAGGGTAGTGGTCCAATCACAGCACAGCAGGTAGGATACCCTATTAGCATAACAGGTTTAGCATCCTATCACAGTACAACAAGTAGGATAGCTTATTACCATAACAGACTTAGTGTCCTATTAGCATAACAGACTTAACTTCCTATCACAGAATATTGGGTAGGATGCCTCATTAGCATACTGGGTTTCAGATTACAGAGCCTGGATTCCTGGAAACCATGTGACCCTGACTGTTGCAATATCTAAGTGTTGCAATTTGGAATCCCAAGGGTGGTGATTAGGGAGTGGCAGCTCTAGGCATCAGTCTCATGATCTGCCAATGGGAGCAAATGTCAGAGGCATTCCTTGTGGCTCCAGTGTTCAGGCCGTTGCCTCGGGCCTGCTGTATGGCTGTCAATAAGACTTTCACCCTAGGCTCAAGCCTGCCTCCCACATTCCTCAAGGCTCACTTACTGATTAAAACTTTGTGATTGTGGAGAGTTGGAATGTGGAGAGTTTGGAAACATATTCATTTTCTGCTGTATTTAATCCTCTTGGCAAACATTTTCTCCCCACCTATATGTATAACCACCATTCCAGTCATTATTGGGTAAATTCTTGTGGACTATACAAGCAGGTCTGTTGCTTCCACCAACCCAAAGGCTAAGGCTAAAGCATCTGAATCCTGTAGTTGAGACATCTCTGCTTTAGCCTAAATAGCTTACCTCCTGCCAATCTATTTGAAAAAAATGCCTTGATTTATAATTTTCTTTCTTTGACCACTGTAATACTTCATGAAATTTTGGCCATGTTAAAAGATGTTATATGGAATTACCTGAATCTGTGTTCCCAGGTGTTGATCACTCATATTTGGTGCCATAATAAACTGTCTCTTACTCCTTTTGAGATGAGAGCCAAGTTTTTACATCAATTCCTGAATGAAATCCCCATGTTTCCTTTACTGGGAGGGTGTATTGCTTGGGAATGGACTTTCATGATGTTTCTTTTCTCTGTTCTTTTTCTCTTGTTATACCTCTTTTGGTTTTGCACTCATCAAAATGCACATTTATTCCATTTACTTATAGAGGCTTATCTGCTTTGAGCAAAGCATTCCCAACTTGAGACATGATAGAAACAAACACTGTTGTCTTTGATAACCATATTGAAAATGAAAGAAAGAAAGAAAGAAAGAGAAAGAAAGAAAGAAAGAAAGAAAGAAAG